>NC_092342.1:126197500-126497500 GCF_046630445.1 Rutidosis leptorrhynchoides | reverse complement strand
AAAAACGTCTCATATAGAGGTCAAAACCTCGCGACGAAATCAATTAATATGGAACGTTTATAATCAATATGAACGGGACATTTCAGTTGGTATCTGAGCGTTAGTCTTAGAGAACCAGAAAATTGCATTATTGTGTCTTACCGAGTTTGTTAGGAAGCATTAGTTAGTCTGGAGTTCGACCGTGTTTTTCTTCAAAAATGATTGCTTAACATTTTTTTGTTGGAAACTATATATTATTAACATGTAAATATTATGTGATATATTAATCTCTTAACGTGTTTGATATTGTGTGATAGATGTCTACCTCTAGTACAAATCCCATTGATTCACCTAATAATAATAATAATGAAGAGTTGAATATATTTTGGGAAGATTCACAAATTCCCGAAGAGGAACCGGAAGAGGAGGAACCGGAAGAGGAAGAACCGGAAGAAGAGGAACCAGAAGAGGATGAATCGGAAGAGGAGGAACCAGAAGAAGAAGAGGTTCCGGAGGAAGAAATATTGATACCTATAGTAAATCGATTAAATAAAAGAAAATCCTCAACCAACGGACCAAAGTTAATAATGGTCAATGGTGTTTCCGTCGAGGAAGCAAAATATTGGGAAGATTACCAATTTTCAGATGAATCGGATCCCGATGAGGATTCCGATGATGTTATAGAAATTACCTCGACCCAATTTAATAAAGCGAAAGAAAATAATAAGGGAAAAGGTATAAAAATAGAGAAACCCGATTCCAACCCCGATGAACTTTATATGTATCGACAACATCCGTATTTCCTAAAATGTAACAATGACCCCTGAACCTCTAAACCACCAGATTTTTCTAAACCATTATGGAAAACGACGGCTCGTATTAGAGGAACACCATATATTCCAAGAAAATTAGGAAAACGAACCAAGTCCGAAGAAGAAGAAACTAGTGATTCAGATTAGAAGGTTGTAATCATGTTGTGTATTATATGTATTGTAGTGTGCTTGTACTTTTATGTTCTATGTAAAAATTTCTTGTATTGTTTGTTAATTATCTTTTACGAATCTAATCCTTGTCTATTTTACAGTATAAAAACAAAATGGATGTTAAGGGTAGACAACCAAATATTTTAGAAGACCTACTAGAGGATATGATTGAGGAAATCTTGTCTAGAGTCGGTCAGAATTCATCAGCACATTTAGTTATGGAGAAATTAACTTGTCAAACATTTGAAAGACTTTCCAGAAATGCCTTAGTTTATAAAAGGCTTTCCTTTGATAGGTGGGGTATATCACATTGGGGAGACCGTAAGTTACGCCGTGTTTTCTTTAAAGTGTTAAATGCGGGGAACCCAAATGCAATTTTACGCTACGGGTTAAGAACCTATTTTGACTCAACATATCCCAACATAGGATTTCGTGAATTAGAAAGAGCTTCTAACATGCAACATAAAGAAGCATGTTATGCTTACGGGTTAGTGATGTTCGCTTCTTACCAAAGTGAGAAAAAGAACATTGGATTGCAACTTTTAAATAAAAATTTCCCACAAGTGACGGATTCAGTAGTTGGGGTGAGAAACAAGGTTTTTAGATTATTACGGGGCTGTTGGACATTACGAAACCCTCGTCCTTTTGATGACATTACAACATGCTACCTAGCCAATGGTCATAATGGTTATTTTCCACAAGACCAAGGATGGGAAGTCGTCTTAGTAAAACCAGAATACATGACTTGTTTCTGGACTTATGAATTACGTGTCTTTATTTCCTTTGCTGAACAACTTGCGTATTAACTAGATTTATCTTCAAAACTGTCCTGTATCAAAGTGTACTATATTTCATGTTATATGTAATATAGCGATGTTGTAAGTTTGAAGAATATTTATATGTGATATATTATTATAATCAGATTTTCATATGGAATTGTAGTAGTTGAATTGTATATTAGCTACTAAGTATGAACTTAACGGGTAGGTAGTACCCGAATTTAAACTTATAAAACGCTAATATGAAGAAAAAGCTTTTATAAATGAGTTCATATTATGCTACGAAATACTATTGACTACTCTTAATATTCTGTATGATTAACTCGATTCAGATGGCTATTTTGAAGGAAATGGCACCAACTACTCGACACACCTTGAATATGAGCGAAGAGGAATTTCGTACCTTTCTTGCTGCAAACATAGCCACAGTACAGGCTGCGTTACATACCAACAATAACTCTAAATTTGGCAATGCAGCTAACGGCGCAAGAAATCGTGCAGGATGCTCCTACAAAGAATTCACTGCCTGCAAACCTTTGGAATTTGATGAAACCGAAGGACCAATTGGATTGAAACGGTGGACGGAGAAAGTCGAATTGGTGTTTGCCATAAGTAAGTGTACTGAAGAGGACAAAGTTAAGTACGCTACGCATACCTTCACAGGTACTGTGTTAACGTGGTGGAACACCTATCTTGAACAGGTAGGACAAAATGCTGCTGACGCACTACCGTGGTCAGCATTTAAGCAATTGATGAACGAGCAATACCGTCCTAGAAACGAAGTCAATAAACTCAAGGCAGAAGTTAGAGAGTTACGAACACAAGGGTTCGAAGTTACCACATATGAACGACGATTCACAGAGTTGTGCCTATTGTGTCCGGGAGCATTCGAAGATGAAGAAGAGAAGATCGACGCATTTGTTAAACTGTTACCAGTAAGGATTCAAGATGATGTGAGTTCACACGAGCCCGCTTCTATACAGAAGGCAAGTCGAATGGCTCATAAACTCATAAATCAGATTGAGGGAAGAATTAAAGAGCAGGCGGCCAAAGAAGCTAACACGAAACAACTCAAGAGGAAGTGGGAGGAAAACGGTGACAAGAGTCACCAGTACAACAACAACAATTACAACCACAATCGCAACAACTATCCCAACAACCGCAACAACAATCGCAACAATAACCTCAATCCTAATAATAACTACAACAAACATCCCAACAACAACAACAACTACAACAACCGTTTCAACAACAATAACAATCCCAACAACAACCTCAATAACAACAACGGCAACAAAAACCAAAAACAGCCATGTCATAGGTGTGAAGAAAATCATCAGGGGTTTTGCACGACATTTTGCAACAGGTGTAAAAGAAATGGTCACAGCGCGACAAAGTGTGAGGTCTACGGACCAAAGTTTAACAGAACTAAAGGAACAAATAATGTCGGAACAAGTAATGCCGAAACAAATAGTGTCGGAGCAAGTAATACCAACGATGTTTGTTATAAATGTGGAAAACCGGGCCACATTATTAGAAATTGCCCGAATCAGGGGAATACTAATGGGTAGGGCCGTGGAAGAGTTTTCAATATTAATGCGGCAGAAGCACAGGAAGACCCGGAGCTTGTTACGGGTACGTTTCTTATTGACGATAAATCTGCTTATGTTTTATTTGATTCGGGTGCGGATAGAAGCTATATGAGTAGAGAATTTTGTGCTAAATTAAGTTGCCCATTGACGCCTTTGGATAGTAAATTTTTACTAGAATTAGCAAACGGTAAATTAATTTCAGCAGATAATATATGTCGGGAGAGAGAAATTAAACTGGGGGATGAAACGTTTAAAATTGATTTAATACCAGTCGAGTTAGGGAGTTTTGATGTAATAATTGGCATGGACTGGTTGAAAAAGGTGAGAGCAGAGGTTGTTTGTTACAAAAATGCGATTTGCATTATGCGTGAAAAAGGAAAACCTTTAATGGTGTACGGAGAAAAGAACAACGCGAAATTAAATCTTATTAGTAGTTTGAAGGCGCAAAAACTAATAAGAAAAGGTTGTTACATCATTCTAGCACACATCAAGGAAGTTAAACCTGAAGAAAAGAACATCAGTGATGTTCCCATCGCAAAAGAAATTCCCGATGTATTTCCGAAAGAATTACCGGGATTACCCCCACATCGATCCGTTGAATTTCAAATAGACCTTGTACCAGGAGCTGCACCAATAGCTCGTGCTCCATACAGACTCGCACCCAGCGAAATGAAAGAATTACAAAGTCAGTTACAGGAACTTTTAGAGCGTGGTTTCATTCGACCAAGCACATCACCATGGGGAGCTCCTGTTTTGTTTGTCAAGAAGAAAGATGGTACATTCAGGTTGTGTATCGACTACCGAGAGTTGAACAAACTTACCATCAAGAACTGCTACCCACTACCGAGAATCGACGACTTATTTGATCAACTACAAGGCTCATCTGTTTATTCGAAGATCGATTTACGTTCTGGATATCATCAAATTCGGGTGAAGGAGGATGATATTCCAAAGACTGCTTTTAGGACGCATTACGGTCATTACGAGTTTATGGTTATGCCATTTGGATTGACTAACGCACCAGCTGTGTTCATGGACCTCATGAACCGAGTGTGTGGGCTATATCTTGAAAAGTTTGTCATTGTTTTCATCGATGACATACTTATTTACTCGAAGAATGATCAAGAGCACGAAGAACATTTGAGAAAAGTGCTAGAGTTGCTGAGAAAAGAAAAACTGTACGCGAAGTTTTCAAAGTGTGCATTTTGGTTGGAAGAAGTTTAATTCCTCGGTCACATAGTGAACAAGGAAGGTATTCAGGTGGATCCAGCAAAGATTGAAACCGTTAAAAAGTGGGAAACCCCGAAAACTCCGAAACACATACGCCAGTTTTTAGGACTAGCTGGTTACTACAGAAGGTTCATCCAAGAATTTTCCAGAATAGCAAAACCCTTGACTACATTAATGCATAAAGGGAAGAAATTTGAATGGAAAGATGAACAAGAGAAAGCGTTTCAATTGTTAAAGAAAAAGTTAACTGCAGCACCTATATTATCATTACCTGAAGGGAATGATGATTTTGTGATATATTGTGACGCCTCAAAGCAAGGTCTCGGTTGTGTATTAATGCAACGAACGAAAGTAATTGCTTATGCGTCTAGACAATTGAAGATTCACGAACAGAATTATACGACGCATGATTTGGAATTAGGCGCGGTTGTTTTTGCATTAAAGACTTGGAGGCACTACTTATATGGGGTCAAAAGTATTATATATACCGACCACAAAAGTCTTCAACACATATTTAATCAGAAACAACTGAATATGAGGCAGCGTAGGTGGATTGAATTGTTGAATGATTACGACTTTGAGATTCGTTACCACCCGGGGAAGGCAAATGTGGTAGCCGACGCCTTGAGCAGAAAGGACAGAGAACCCATTCGAGTAAAAGCTATGAATATAATGATTCACACTAACCTTACTACTCAAATAAAGGAGGCGCAATAAGGAGTTTTAAAAGAGGGAAATTTAAAGGATGAAATACCCAAAGGATCGAGAAGCATCTTAATATTCAGGAAGATGGAACCCGGTATATGGCTGAAAGAATTTGGGTACCAAAATTTGGAGATATGAGAGAAATGGTACTTAGAGAAGTTCATAGAACCAGATACTCAATACATCCTGGAATGGGGAAGATGTACAAGGATCTCAAGAAACATTTTTGGTGGCCAGGTATGAAAGCCGATGTTGCTAAATACGTAGGGGAATGTTTGACGTGTTCTAAGGTCAAAGCGGAGCATCAGAAACCATCAGGTCTACTTCAACAACCCGAAATCCCGGAATAGAATTGGGAAAACATTACCATGGATTTCATCACTAAATTGCCAAGGACTGCAAGTGGTTTTGATACTATTTGGGTAATAGTTGATCGTCTCACCAAATCAGCACACTTCCTGCCAATAAGAGAAGATGACAAGATGGAGAAGTTAGCATGACTGTATTTGAAGGAAGTCGTCTCCAGACATGGAATACCAATCTCTATTATCTCTGATAGGGATGGCAGATTTATTTCAAGATTCTGGTAGACATTACAGCAAGCATTAGGAACTCGTCTAGACATGAGTACTGCCTATCATCCACAAACTGATGGGCAGAGTGAAAGGACGATACAAACGCTTGAAGACATGCTACGAGCATGTGTTATTGATTTCGGAAACAGTTGGGATCGACATCTACCGTTAGCAGAATTTTTCTACAACAACAGCTACCATTCAAGCATTGAGATGGCGCCGTTTGAAGCACTTTATGGTAGAAAGTGCAGGTCTCCGATTTGTTGGAGTGAAGTGGGGGATAGATAAATTACGGGTCCAGAGATAATACAAGAAACTACCGAGAAGATCATCCAAATTCAACAACGGTTGAAAACCGCCCAAAGTCGACAAAAGAGCTACGCCGACATTAAAAGAAAAGATATAGAATTTGAAATTGGAGAGATGGTCATTCTTAAGTTTGCACCTTGGAAAGGCATTGTTCGATTTGGTAAACGAGGGAAATTAAATCCAAGGTATATTGGACCATTCAAGATTATTGATCGTGTCGGACCAGTAGCTTACTGACTTGAGTTACCTCAACAACTCGCGACTGTACATAACACTTTCCATGTCTCGAATTTGAAGAAATGTTTTGCTAAAGAAGATCTCACTATTCCGTTAGACGAAATCCAAATCAACGAAAAACTTCAATTCATCGAAGAACCCGTCGAAGTAATGGATCGTGAGGTTAAAAGACTTAAACAAAACAAGATACCAATTGTTAAGGTTCGATGGAATGCTCGTAGAGGACCCGAGTTCACCTGGGAATGAGAAGATCATATGAAGAAGAAATACCGGCACTTATTTCCAGAAGATACGTCAACACCTCCAACTGCTTAAAATTTCGGGACAAAATTTATTTAACGGGTAGGTACTGTAGTGACCCGAAATTTTCCATGTTTATATATATTAAATGAAATTGATATTTAGATGATTAAGTGTTTCCAACATGTTAAGCAATCAAACTTGTTAAGACTTGATTTATTGAAATAGGTTTCATATAGACAATTGACCACCCAAGTTGACCGGTGATTCACGAACGTTAAAACTTGTAAAACTATATGATGACATATATATGATTATATATATAGTTAACATGATATTATGATAATTAAGTATCTCATTAGGTATTTTAACAATGAGTTATATACATAAAATTGTGTTTATTGAATTAAGAAACTCGAAACGATATATATAATGATTATCGTTATAACAACGTCTTACTAATTACATATGAATCATATTAATATATTGTTACACTATGTTTAATCATGATAAATGATAAGTAAACATGTCATTATGTATATTAACAATGAACTACATATGTAAAAACAAGACTACTAACTTAAGGATTTCGAAACGAGACATATATATAACGATTATCGTTGTAACGACATTTAAATGTATATATATCATATTAAGATATATTAATATATCATAATATCATGATAATATAAGAATTTAACATCTCATTAGATATAATAAACATTGGTTTAACAACATTTAACAAGATCGTTAACTTAAAGGTTTCAAATCAACATTTACATGTAACGACTAACGATGACTTAACGACTCATTTAAAATGTATATACATGTAGTGTTTTAATATGTATTCATACACTTTTGAAAGACTTCAAGACACTTATCAAAATACTTCTACTTAACAAAAATTCTTACAATTACATCGTCGTTCAGTTTCATCAACAATTCTACTCGTATGCACCCGTATTCGTACTCGTACAATACACAGCTTTTAGATGTATGTACTATTGGTATATACACACTAATGATCAGCTCTTAGCAGCCCATGTGAGTCACCTAATACATGTAGGAACCATCATTTGGCAACTAGCATGAAATATCTCATAAAATTACAAAAATATGAGTAATCATTCATGACTTATTTACATGAAAACAAAATTACACATCCTTTATATCTAATCCATATACCAACGACCAAAAACACCTACAAACACTTTCATTCTTCAATTTTATTCATCTAAGTGATCTCTCTCAAGTTCTATCTTCATGTTCTAAGTGTTCTTCATAAATTCTATAAGTTCTAGTTTCATAAAATCAAGAATACTTCCAAGTTTGCTAGATTACTTCCAATCTTGTAAAATGATCATCCAACTTCAAGAAATCTTTCTTATTTACAGTAAGATATCTTTCTAATACAAGGTAATACTCATATTCAAACTTTGATTCAATTTCTATAACTATAACAATCTTATTTCGAGTGGAAATCTTACTTGAACTTGTTTTCGTGTCATGATTCTGCTTCAAGAACTTTCAAGCTATCCTAGGATCCTTTGAAGCTAGATAAATTTTTCTTATTTCCAGTAGGTTTATCCACAAAACCGGAGGTAGTAATGATGTTCATAACATCGTTCGATTCATATATATAAAACTACCTTATTCGAAGGTTTAAACTTGAAATCACTAGAACATAGTTTAGTTAATTCTAAACTTGTTCGCAAACAAAAGTTAATCCTTCTAACTTGACTTTTAAAATCAACTAAACACATGTTATATATCTATATGATATGCTAACTTAATGATTTAAAACCGAAAAACACGAAAAACACTGTAAACCGGATATACACCGTTGTTGTAACACCGCGGGCTGTTTTGGGTTAGTTAATTAAAAACTATGATAAATTTTGATTTAAAAGTTGTTCTTCTCGGAAAATAATTTTTCTTATGAACATGAAACTATATCCAAAAAAACATGGTTAAACTCAAAGTGGAAGTATGTTTTCCAAAATGGTTATCTAGACGTCGTTCTTTCGACTGAAATGATTACCCTTACAAAAATGACTTGTAACCTGTAATTCCGACTATAAACTTATACTTTTTCTGTATAGATTCATAAACTTAAGTTCAATATAAAACCATAGCAATTGGATTCACTCAAAATGGATTTAAAACGAAGAAGTTATGGGTAAAACAAGATTGGTTATTTTTGCTTATTGTAGCTACGTGAAAATTGGTAACAAATCTATATTAATCATATCCTAGCTAACTTATATTGTATTATACATGTATTCTAATATATTATGTAATCTTGGGATACCATAGACACGTATGCAAATGTTTTGACATATCATTTCGACCCATATATATATATTATTTGGAACAACCATAGACACTCTATATGCAGTAATATTGGAGTTAGCTATACAGGGTTGAGGTTGATTCCAAAAATATATATAGTTTGAGTTGTGATCTAGCCTAAGACGTGTATACACTGCGTCGTGGATTGATTCAAGATAATATATATCGATTTATTTATGTACATCTAATTATGGACAACTAGTTGTAGGTTACTAACAAGGACAGCTCACTTAATAAACTTAAAACAGTAAAACGTATTAAAAATGTTGTAAATATATTTTGAACAAACTTTGATATATATGTACATATTTATTATAGGTTCGTGAATCGACCAGTGGCCAAGTCTTACTTCCCGACGAAGTAAAAATCTGTGAAAGTGAGTTATAGTCCCACTTTTAAAATCTAGTATTTTGGGATGAGAATACATGCAGTTTTATAAATGTTTTACGAAATAGACACAAGTAAATGAAACTACATTATATGGGTGAATGATCGACGCCGAATATGCCCCTTTTGGTTGGTAGCCTAAGAATTAGTAAACCGATCTACTAATTGACGCATATCCTAAAGATAGATATATTGGGCCTAACGAACCCCATCCAAAGTACCGGATGCTTTAGTACTTCGAATTCGTTTTGTCATGTACGAAGGATTTCCCGGAATGATAGGGGATATTCTTATATGCATCTTGTTAATGTCGGTTACCAGGTGTTCACCATATGAATGATTTTTATCTCTATGTATGGGATGTATATTGAAATATGAAATCTTGTGGTCTATTATTATGATTTGATAATATATAGGTTAAACCTATAACTCACCAACATTTTTGTTGACGTTTTAAGCATGTTTATTCTAAGGTGATTATTAAGAGCTTCTGCTGCTGCATACTAAAATAAGGACAAGATTTGGAGTCCATGCTTGTATGATATTATGTAAAAACTGCATTCAAGAAACTTATTTTTGATGTAATATATTCTTATTGTAAACCATTATGTAATGGTCGTGTGTAAACGGTATATTTTAGATTATCATTATTTGATAATCTACGTAATGTTTTTTTTAAACCTTTATAGATAAAATAAAGGTTATGGTTGTTTTAAAAATGAATGCAGTCTTTAAAAAACGTCTCATATAGAGGTCAAAACCTCGCAACGAAATCAATTAATATGGAACGTTTATAATCAATATGAACGGGAAATTTCAAGGTAAACATACCGAAACTACCTAAAGTAAAAGGAAACAAAATTTTAAAAAAAAATTATTCATTTAAATTGTTTTAATAAATAAAGGTTTTATAAAATATATATATATATATATATACATATATATATATATATATATATATATATATATATATATATATATATATATATATATATATATATATATAATAAAAATATTATGTATGTTTGTAGTTTATCTTATGTACAAAACAGGGTAAAACAGCGCACTTTCAAAGACTGGCATTAAAGTTTAGCAAAAGTTACTAATTTTGACGACAAGACGCAAAATATCAAATGTGATATAAAATAATATGTTTGCAAACTCGGTAATTTTAATCACTTTTCTACGCTAATCACCCTCATGAATTTAAAATTATAGTCTGATTTCATGCAAATGAGGGCATTGCAAGATCTCAAGTGTGGGGAAGGGTTATAATTTCTCTCGGGTTTACACTTGGTTTATTTGCCAAATTTTGTGAAAATTTGAAAAATTTTCAACTAAATGAATTCAAAATCATATTTATACATATTTATGAACGATGAAAACTAGGTGTTAATACTGAAATTATCGTTACCTCGGAAAGGACATAAATTGAGAAACAATCTAAAATGCTTGAATTCATTTAAAATGGAAAAGAGGAGAATAAAAAGGCAAAGAAAAATAAAAGCTAAGTGTGGGAAGAATTTACCAAGTTCTTCAAAACATATATCACATGTCATTAGACATTGCCTTAACAGTTGCTTGTTCAACGCTTTCCTTTACAACCGGACGGTTGTTTACCGAAAGGTAATATACGGAGCAAGTATACTGGACATGTTGCTTTCCTAATACAAGGTTAGCAAGTGGGTAACACAAAACCATAAGTTTTGAGCTAAAATTTTGAAATCTGAAACCCACAAAACCCACAAAAACAATTTACGAACACCGGTGAAGGGTTATTCCGGAAAACTTATCTAGGGTAAAAGCTAGAATGAATTTTCAAAAGATCAAATGTTTTCATAAACATCCAATTTCCTAAAGGATCTAAATTTTCATAGTCATGTGGGACTGTAAACCACATTGTTACTATCATTCTTTTGATTTCATCATTTTGAGCACAAAATCATTTGAAAAATGAAAGACTTTACTTTCATTTTGAAATTTGCAAGTATGAAGTAAAAGGAAGACTTTACTTCCTTAAGTTTTGAAAAACAAGGAAAAAACTTTACTTTTCCAAAAATTTACAAGTTTTCACTATTTTAGTTGTTTATGATTCATGTTAGTGTAATGGTTGAAGACTTGTTCCAAAAATTTTGTTTTATCAACAATGCAATTTTCAATCTTTATAAGGTATATGTGACAAGTTTAACCCGAAAAGTTCAAAATGACCCGAGATTTACTCTCCCTCAACATTTAGTTTGATGCAATATCCTCATTGTATTAAACTATGAATTTAAGTAAGATTAAGGGACTGATAGTGCTCTAAATGAACATATATTTAGGCGCAATATCTTCCAATATGTAAAGTTTTTAGTTACAGTTGTTCTATTTTTAAGTTGTAATCGTTTAAATAAATAAATGCGAAGACGAAGCACGAAGATTAAAGAATTGAAGAAAAAGTGTCACTAAAACTGGAAAAGGGTCCTTAAAGCCATTGTACACTCAAAAGCTTCCTAAAAAGTGAGTTAAAAGACTTGCGCGGATTTTTGGGAGTTAAGGAAAATAATTTTTTGTGCAAATTACAAATTGCGAAACGCAAAGTACAAGATATCTACGCGTACGAAAGGACGTTCGAAAATCCGGAACCGAGAACTGAGCATCAACGCGCGAGTCAACGGACCTAAAATTACGAGTCAACTATGCACAAGAATATAATATAATATATATATAATTATATATATTATATTATATATTAAAATAAATTGAGCAGCCCACGTTTTAATTAAGATGAGTGCTGGCCAGACTGGCCATGCGATCGCATGGATATAACACACAAAGCCCATGCGATCGCATGGGCTACAGGATTCAGAAAAGTACTATAAAAGGCCACGAATTCTGCTCGACTGATTACACCTTTCTCTTCTTTCTTTCCTTATGTAAGAATTATATATTTATAATTATAATTATAATTTTAATTTAAGTTAATTTTAATAATAAAGTTATGGTTTAGTTGGGTTATTGTAAGAAATGTTTTACGGGTTTTAAAGTCGGAGTTCTGTCCGTGTAACGCTACGCGATTAATAACCACTGTAAGCTATGTTCTTCCTTTTTAAATTAATGTATCGTAACTAAGTTATTATTATGCTTATTTGAGCTTAAGTAATCATGATGTTGGGTTAAATATTAAGATGAGGTTATTGGATTTTGTACCATAATTCGGGTTTGGACAAAAGACCGACACTTGTGAACATTGGACTATGACTATTAATAGGTGGGGGTATTGTCTAATTGAATGACAACTCATTGGAACCTGTCGAACCTATCTTCAAATTAGTTAATCTAATAATTATTAAAATAATTACGAATGTCCTATTTAGTGACGTTTATACGACATCGTTTACAATCATTTAATTAATTATTCGGATTGGGTAATTGATTATTCATTATGGCCAAGTGAATAAATTAATGTATCATGGACTAATTAAAACAGGGGTGGATTACATACAAGGGTAATTGGTGTAATTGTTAACAAAGTATTAAAACCTTGAATTACACACAGTCGATAACCTGGTGTAATTATTAACAAAGTATTAAGACGTTGTTAGAGTTCAAGTCCCTAATTAGTTGGAATATTTGACTTCGGAAATAAGGTTAATTTGACGAGCATTTTATAATTATGACCGATGGACTATTATGGACAAAAACCAGATAGGTATCAAATAAACCAGGACAAAGGACAATTAACCCGGGTAACAATTAATTAAAATCAAAACATCAAACATCATGATTACGAAAGTTTAAATAAGCATAATTCTTTTATTGTATTTCTCATCGTACTTTTAATTACTGTCATTTTATTATTCGCAATTTTATATTTCGTCATTGTTATTTATTTTACGCATTTTAATTATCGTCATTTATCTTTACGCTTTATTTAAAATTGACAAACCGGTCATTAAACGGTAAACCCCCCTTTTATAATAATATTGCTATATATATATATATATATATATATATATATATATATATATATATATATATATATATATATATATATATATATATATATATATATATATATATATATATATATATATATATATAATAGTTAATAAAAATATAGCGTTAAACTCAGCTACCTCCCTGTGGAACGAACCGGACTTACCCAAAGCTACACTACTCTACGATTAGATACACTGCCTATAAGTGTTGTAGCAAGGTTTAGGTATATCCCATCTATATAAATAATTAAAACTTTTAAAAATTGTATCGTATTTCGTATTAAAAATAATAGTATTTCGTATACACCACTGCACACATCAAGGACATTTTGAAAATAGAATAGAAGAGAGAAGAAATAAAAACTGGGATAGATAAAGTGATCTTTATTGTCATCAATCGGATAAACGTAGTCACCAAAAGTTTGCATGCCGATGAGCTTGAAGCATGAACTTAATGCCAGGCGTGGATCAATCTTCAAAAGGTGTATCCTGCCACTAAGAACCACAACAAGCAAAAGAAAAACACAAACATCCACAATATTATCCATGCACGCACAATTGTCAAATTATTACAAACATGAGTGTGACAATGTGTGAGAGTAGCAATACAAGCGTACTACCTCACACTAAATCAATAGTCCCAAGTTTTTACACACAATGATCAAATTAAGTTAAGTTACATGCCAAGTCATAAAAATAAATTGTTTCATAAATCATGATGAACATGAGCATCACGCAAGATTACTTGCAACCATTCATGAACATCGGTCAACTTTGCAAGGCCTTTTCCTTTTTCACTTCCATGAATTCAATTCAACAAACAACAAACGCAAATAATGGCTTCATAATATTAGCACAAATCGAATATCTTGCATGCAAACATTGATGGGGTAAGATGCCCCCTACATTTAATACGATAGCAAGAGCTTCACAATCATATAAGCATAGTCAAAATTGCTCAAATGGAAAACTCATACTCTTAGTCAATGTTCAAAAATCAAATTAAGCTTAAGATTAGGAGCATGCATTTTAGTATAGGTAATTAGCTTTAACATCTCAATTATAATCACAAACAAGTAAGTTTCAATCACAAAGTCACCCTAATTGGTCAAACATGGTCAACATTCAAGAATCAAGAACCCTAAACTCAAATTAAGCGCATACAAAAATGAAAGTTGGATTCTTTTTAATTTAGGCATGTTATATAAGCATATAGTAATCAATTGTATCATTATACTCTCAATTAGACATCAAATTCAAAAATCCTCAAGTTGGGATGAACCCTAGAAATTCAAAGTTTAAATTTGCGAAATCAAACATGCAAATCATGTTAGGTAACATTAGACTAACTAGAATCTATCACCAATTTAGCACAATCATCATCAATTGCTTAGAAATCTAGAAACAAGTAGAAGCAAGAACATGTCAAGAATCATGCGATAATTTGAAAGTATACATGAATGATGCATAGATCTTACTTTGCTCATGTTAAATGATGATAAGAATGTAAGAAATCTTCACAAAAGATGTTAGTTTGGTGCTAGGGTTCAAATTAGATGAGACTTAGCCGTTATGTGAGAGAATAAATGAAGTAGGTGTTTAAAATTCAGCTTTTATAATTTGAATCTGTGTAACGACCCAACCCATTTTACAACAGATAACACGACCCAAGAGTTTAAATTCCAAACGACACCTAGAGCATGGTGTTTGAGGTTAAACTACCCACATCTTGGTCAAACTTCAAAAGCTAATCACCCAAAAACATCCCCTATCAAAACAAAGCGGGAGGCCACAAATCCAATCGAATGCCCTTGCCTTTATCCAATTCGGAGCCTAAAAAGATAAACAATGAGAGGGTAAGCAAAACGCTTAGTGAATGCAATAGTTATACACATAAATATATAATATACCTACTTGCAAACACTTACACATTATCGCATACACGCTAGCAACTAAATAGCATACCATCGTACCATAATACGCTAAGTCTCCAAACCACGAGAAAGCACAAATATTAGCATTAATTTCCAAACAATACAATATGCTATACTATTACACAAAACTATGGTTAACCAATCCTTCAAGGAGATGGTGCTCGTAAAAGACCATCGGAGTTCGCAACATTCATTAGCGTACTTAACACCGCGTATCACTAAGGCACTAACCCACCCTTCATGAAAATGTAGTGTCTTAACACCGCGACTATCCCACATGTCATTAAATTCCAGAGTGGTGTCTTAACACCGCAACTAACCCACTCGATACATATTATGTGGTGTCTTAACACCGCGACTACCCTACATTTCATTAATTTCTGGAGTGGTGTCTTAACACCGAGACAACCCCACTAGTTACGTAATATGTGGTGTCTTAACACCGCGAGTACCCCACATTTCATCAATTTCCGGAGTGGTGTCCTAACACC
Organism: Rutidosis leptorrhynchoides; assembly: GCF_046630445.1. Taxonomy (NCBI): domain Eukaryota; kingdom Viridiplantae; phylum Streptophyta; class Magnoliopsida; order Asterales; family Asteraceae; genus Rutidosis; species Rutidosis leptorrhynchoides. The sequence continues at coordinate 126,481,727 of NC_092342.1, read as the reverse complement.
GCGACTAACCCACTCGTTACGTATTATGTGGTGTCTTAACACCGTGACTACCCCACATTTCATGCCACACAAATAAATACATTATATACATACATGCATAATTATTCCACTCACCTTAACACCTTCGGTGAAATGATAAACCAAGCTCGCGATTTCAAATTAACGTACCTATTACATTATGCACATATATCAATCCTACATTCAAGTTGGTCAACCAACTTACTCATCATCCTATTGTTATTTTGACCCATGGTGCAATTTCTACCCATTTGCACTCTTAATCATAATACAAGGTCAACTTCGCCAAAACCCTAACACTAGCCAATTATGGTCTTAATACACTTTTTAACACAAGGTTATCGTATTTTCATACTCATTAATCAACTTAGGTCATCAACGACTCATTTGACCCTTTTCAAGGTTAACACACCCATTTGGGTCACCAACATACCCAAATAACACCCATTCACATTAACCACTAAGTGTGCTAGTGATTTACTAAGCATTTAAGACCCATAAACACAATCATCATTTCAAAACCCTAGGTTAGTCATCCTTGGGTCCTCATGACCCAATCTTGCCCAAAAACCCCCAAATTGCTAACAAATGGATTTTATGTTCATCACTAACCCAAACCCTAACCCTTAAATAATTAACATAAGGAAATCAATGTTAAGACTTACCACTACAATCAAAATGTAGATAGGGACTAGACGAACAACTTTAAAACTCGCACTTTGACCCGAATCAACCTTCTTCCTCCTTGATTTGAGCTTTCTCACACAAGAAATCTCTCTCCCTCTAAACTTGAAGTGGAAAGGATAAGGTAGATGAAATTGGTGTGATGACACCCACCAACTGATCTTTGGGCCTTTAAGTCGTCCCCCATGTGAAATTACCAGAAAGCCCCTTTAAAACATCTAAAATAAGACAGCTGGCCTGTCAGACCCTTTGGACGGCGTCCAGCAACTTAGACGGCGTCCACTCTTTCACAATTGGACGGCATCCGACACTTCTGGACGGCGTCCCATACAGCTGGAAACAAGATCTTACAAATCTCCCCTACTTGAACCAGATTGCGTCCTCGCAATCCAAGCCACATGAATAGCAGGTAGATACACTAAAACAAACTCTTCGGATTCCCATGTAAACTCGGAACCCTTACTACGACGCCATTGAACTTTAAAGGTTCTCACCTCTTTATTTCTCAACATTTTCACTTTCTCATCAAGTATAGCAATCGGGTCTTCAACATACTCTAACTTAGTATTTAGCTCAATCTCTTCTAATGACACCCATGAAGAATCATCCGCAAGACACTTACGGAGATGGGAAACATGAAATGTTTAATGGATCCCCGCAAGCTCTTCGGGCAATTCCAAACGATACATAACTTCACCAACACGAGCTAAAAATTTAAATGGCCCAATAAACCGAGGAGCTAACTTTCCCCGTTTTCGAAACCGAATAATACCCTTCCATGGTGAAACCTTAAGCATCACCATGTCACCTTCTTGGAATTCGATCGGTCGCCTACGTTTATCGGCATATGACTTTTGTCTATCTTGAGCCGCTTTCAAACGAGCCTGAATCGTCTCAATCTTACTATTCATCTCTAAAACTAAATCGGTACTCCCGATTTCCTTTTGTCCCACTTCACCCCAACAAATTGGAGTTCGACACCTTCGCCCATAAAGCATCTCATAAGGTGGCATCCCAATACTAGTATGATAACTATTATTGTACGAGAATTCGACCAAAGGCAAGTTCTCATCCCAACTACCACCGAAATCGATAATACATGCCAGTAACATATCCTCCAACATTTGATTCGTACATTCAGTTTGACCGTACGTTTAAGGATGGTACGCCGTGCTCATTCTCAATTGTGTACCCATATCTTCATGAAACTTTTTCCAAAACCGAGATGTGAAACTAGTATCCCGATCTGAAACAATAGATATAGGAACCCCGTGTCTCTATATCACCTCCTTAATAAATAACTTAGACAAAGCCTCCGACGATATCGTTTCCCGAATGGGAAGAAACAAAGCACTTTTCGTCAAGGGATCAACTATCACCCAAATCGTATCAAATTGGGTTCTCGCCGTCTTTGGTAACTTCGTGATGAAATCCTTGGTAATGTGCTCCCATTTCCATTTCAGGATTTCTAACGGTTTTAACATGCCATACGGCTTTTGATGCTCGGCCTTAACTTGCAAACACATGACGCATTGCTCAACATACTACGTTTCATGCCCGGCTACCAATACTCTTTCTTAAAATCAAGATACATTTTTGTCGCTCCCGGATGAATGAAATACTTTGACTTATGTGCTTCATCAAGTAGCACTTGTCGATAATCCCCCATCCTAGGCACCTACACTCTTCCTTGATAGGATAACAAACCAAGCGGGCCTAAGGTGATAGACTCCGTTTTCCCCATGATTTGTTCTTCATGCTTGTTGTTAACGAACGCTTCAATTTGTATCTCACCAAGCTTTACAAGAAAATCGTTAGTAATAATCATGCGTAACGATCCTACTCGTATCGCCGGATGTTGACTCTTTTGACTTAACGCATCCGCTACCATATTCGCCTTACCTGGATGATAGAGTATCTCATAATCATAGTGCTTTACCACATCCATCCATCTACGTTGATGATAATTCAAATCTCGTTGATCAAAAAGGTGTTTCAAACTTTTGTGGTCCGAATAAATCGTACACTTGACACTATACAAGTAGTGGCACCAAATCTTTAACGCGTGAACCACCGCCGCCAATTCAAGATCATGAGTGAGATATCTCTTTTCGTGCTCTTTCAATTGTCGAGAGGCATAAGCGATGACTTTACCTCGTTGCATTAGAACACACCCGAGCTCATTTAAAAAACCATCACAATAAACCGTCATATCTTCTATACCTTCCGGTAACACCAAGACCGGAGCTTGACACAATTTCTCTTTTAACAATTGAAAAGCAATTTCTTGCTCGTTCTCCCAATTGAATCTCACATCCTTCCTCGTCAACTTCATCTATGGAGAAGCGATTTTAGAAAAGTCTTGGATAAACTGACGATAATAACCGGCCAATCAGAGAAAACTTCGGATTTCCGTAGGCGTAGTCGGTTGTTCCCAACTCATCACCGTCTCTATCTTCCCCGGATCCACTTGAATACCTTCTTTGTTCACAATATGGCCAAGGAATTGAACTTCCCTTAGCTAAAATTCACACTTGGAGAATTTTACATACAACTTCTCCTTCCGCAACGTCTTCAACACGTCACGCAAATGACGTTCGTGTACCTTCATGCTCTTAGAATAGACAAGAATGTCGTCCATGAACACAATTACCGACTTGTCCTACATAGGTTGGCACACTCGGTTCATAAGATTCATGAATGTCGCCGGTGCATTCGTAAGACCAAAAGGCATTACTACGAATTCAAAATGCCCATAGCGAGTTCGAAAAGCCGTTTTCTCAATATCTTCCCCACGGACCCGCGTTTGGTGATTGCCGGACCGTAAGTCAATCTTAGAAAAATATGTCGCGCCTTGGAGTTAGTTAAATAAATCATAAATCCGAGGCAATGGATAACGATTCTTGATTGTCACTTTGTTCAACTCCCGATAATCGATACACATCCGCATACTACCATCTTTCTTCTTCACGAATAAAACCGGAGCACCCCATGGCGAGGCACTCGGTCGAATGAAACCCTTTTCAAGCAACTCTTGGGTTTGGTTCAATAACTCTTGCATTTCTGTTGGTGCTAAACGATAAGGAGTTTTAGCAATGGGAGTAGCCCCCGGAACCAACTCAATGCGAAATTCAACTTGTCTTTCGGCCGGAACACCCGGCAATTCATCCGGAAAAACGTCTTCAAATTCATTAACCACCGGAATTTCACGGATGGATGGTGGCTCTTCACGAGTATCAACTACATGAGCAAGAAAAGCCATGCCACCACTACTAACAAAACGACTTACCCGTGCATAAGTGCATAATGGCACAAGTCTCCTTCGTTTCTCGCCATGAATAATTAACTCTCCCCCACTTGGGGACTTCACACGAATAGACTTTTCATGGCATGCAATATCGGCTCTATAACGATCAAGCCAATCCATACCCACAACAATATCAAATTCACCTAAAGTCATCGGGATAAGATCGATCTTAAACATTTCGGTACCAAATACAACATCACAATCTTTAAAAACATCAACCCCTAGCACCGTCTTACCATCCGCTATTTCGATTTCTACCGGATCACTTAACTTAGCTGCGGCTTATTAAGCTTAGACACAAATCGCATAAACACAAACGATAAATTAGCACCGCTATCAAATAGTATCCTTGCCAGATTAGAGTTAACCATGAAAGTACCTGAGACAACTTCGTTAGATTGCTTGGCTTCATCATGGGTCATCAAGTAGTTGCGACCCCTAGCCATGCCCGTCGCTTTCTCTAACCTTTTAACTTGATCGGTGTGCAAATCGGGACACTCCGACTTTCGATGTCCTTCTTTATTGCAATTAAAACAAGTAAGTTTTGTGGAGGATGGTTTCGGGCAATCACAAGCCATATGCCCCTTTTGCCCACAATTGTGACAAAAATAATGAAAACCTCTGGAAACACACTTCTTCACACTATTAACACTTTCAGAACCCTTCTTGTTCTTCTTGCTTGAAAATTTTGATTGACTCAAAATTTCAAATTTTCTTTTGCCAAAGGTAAAACCACTCTTTCTCAAAATGATCGCTTCAAAACCCTTAGCCATGTCGAACAACTCATCAAAAGTTTTCACCGCGTTTACACTAATCTTCTCTTGATAGTTGTCGTTCAAGATTCGATAGAAGTCTTCCTTTAACATGTGATCATTCCCGACATACTCCGGGAAAAATTAGGTCTTTGATAAGAAAGTGGACTTGAGAGTGTTCAAATCCATCGACCCTTGCCTTAGAGCACGTAACTCATCCTTAAGCCTCGAAATATCGGTCGAAGTTCGATACTCCTTGAAAAATTCCTCCTTGAATTCATCCCACGTGAATTCCATACATTGTTCTTCACCATAGAGTTGGATTTTTGCGTCCCACCACAATTTGGCATCGCCCCTCAACATACTACACCCGTACATTGTCTTCTTATCGAGAGGGCATTCACAAGTACGGAAAGCCCCCTCTATATCGGAGATCCAACAGGCACTCTTAAGTGGGTCCCGTTCACCTTCAAAGGTGGGAGGTTGAGAATCCTTGAAGTTCTTATAGTAGAAGTCCCGCCTTCCAATATTATCTTCATGAAGCACAACCTTCACTTGTTCCTTAACTAGATTGACTACTTGCTCGTCAATCGAATCTAGAAACATCTTCCTAACGTCCTCTAGAAAGGCCATGTGATGCCTTTTCATAATGGCCTCAACCTTGGCCGTAAACTCGGAGTCCTCGCTCGAGCCTCCGCCATTGGTATCGTGTCCGGTTTTCATCTTCATTCTACAAAACGGAATTGGTTAAACAACGAAATGAAAAGACATGACATAAATATACACATACACCTCACCGCCCCATCTTGCTCAACAATCATTGTACATCGCTCGTATGACACGAGTTGAATCCCGTAACAATGGTAGTTAGTCATTGTTACGCGAGCAAGTCGCGTTAACTTGCTAGTTCAACGTCTATCTCGCTTGATGATTGCAATCACAACACAAAACAATTAGCGCAAGGTTAGTTCACATAAACCTAGGCACTAACCAATCCCGGTCCGACCCGTCTCCTTCAAGTCCCGCATAAAGCGCATACACAATAAACTCTAAGTCTAGGCACCTATTTCAAGTCGCATAAATCCCTTAGACCAAGCTCTGATAGCACTTGTAACGACCCAACCCATTTTACAACCGATAACACGACCTAAAAAAAAAAAATTTCTAGGACAGTGCATCTGGACGGCGTCCAAATGAACTGCAACTTTCTCATCTATTTTCCAATTTCACGTGAGCGAAAAACCCACTACCCGATACTTTTAAATGAAAAAACTTTCACAACATGTTATAATAAGTAAAACTAAGAAGTTTTCACAATAAAACCGAGTTTTACATCATCGGGACCATAACGACCCATTTTACGAATTCCGTTCAAAATACAAATTTCGACCATAAGAGTTTAAATTCCAAACGACACCTAGAGCATGGTGTTTGGGGTTAAACTACCCACAACTTGGTCAAACTTCAAAAGCTAATCACCTAAAAGCATCCCCTATCATAACAAAGCGGGAGTCCACTAATCCAATCGAATGCTCTTGCCTTTATCCAAGGCAGAGCTTAAAAAGATAAACAACGAGAGGGTAAGCAAAACGCTTAGTGAATGCAATAGTTATACACATACATATATAATATACATACTTGCAAACACTTACACATTACTGCATACACGCTAGCAACTAAATAGCATACCATCGTACCATAATACGCTAAGTCTCCAAACCAAGAGCTAGCACAAATATTAGCATATATTCCAAACAATACAATATGCTATACTACTACACAAAACCATGGTTAACCAATCCTTCAAGGAGATGGTGCTCGCAAAAGACCATCAGAGTTCGCAACATTCATTAGCGTACTTAACACCGCATATCACTAAGGCACTAACCCACCCTTCATGACAATGTAGTGTCTTAACACCGCGACTATCCCACATGTTAACGTGTGAAAAGTGGTGAAAAGATGTTTGGTGACTAATGTTGATTTTTGGAAAAAATGGAAAATGGTGCGCCACACCTTGGGTTTGGTGCGCTGCACCTTAACACTGGTGAGCTTTTCCTTTGATTTTTCTCAACATTCACTCAAACACTTAGCCATTTTCAGCTCAACCATCAACTAAACAACTATTTTTGGTGTTTTTCATTATCCCATATGAATGAAATGCAACTAGATGCAAATGCAAGCTAACAAAAACAATATCATACAAATCTAAATGAAATGCAATCTAAAATGAACAAATATACACAAATGTGATTGTTTTGATCACGGGTCTATCACTTAGCCCGTTTTACCACAGGGGTGGTCATGGGGGTTTAAAGGCGATGTCACCAAGCCCGATTGGCTTGACTTCATCGTTGAAGAGTTTCAAACAATCCCCATGAACTTTAAATGGGTTGCCCTTTCTAATTAACTCAACAAATCCTTTTTCAAGTATGTTTTTGACGATAAACGGCCCATGCCATCTTGACTTAGTCCGACCGGGTGACTTTTTGAAATCAAGATTAAATAATAAGACAATTGTAACCCGGTTTGAACCTTTGATGTTTCACATAGTGATTGTCAACCTTGACTTGGTCCTTTAAAACCGGTGTTTGTAATGACTTCTTTTTAACCTTTTCAAAAACACATTTCTCATTCTTCTCAAGAACTTGGGTAGGTTTAACCACCTTCTCAACAAAATTTCTCACAATGGAGTTCAACAAGGCCTTTTTACCAACAACATCCCCCCTACATTTAGGTCTAAATTAATTGTGTTACTTCCTTAACCATGTTTGGGTTACTTAAAACATTCTCACAAGTTTCTTCATTAAAAATACCTTCACAAGCTTTTTCAAAGTCATTTTCATCACAAGATTTCATAAACATTTCAAACTCTTTATCAACATCAAAATCCTCAATTTTATCAATTTTGGTCAACATCCGAAGTGTCAACCGCCAATAAATCCTTTAATTCATTTTCTTCATACAAATCCATGACCTCGATTTGACAAAAAGACTCAATACTTGACAAATTTGGTTTCTTATCAACTTCACGCACATAAAAAATAAGTCTTTCGTCTTTAACCCCGATACTTAATTTGTTTTGTTGCACAAAATAATGGTATAAGTGGTGTTTAGAAAAGGACATCCCAAAATTATTGGGACATGTTCATCCTCGTTCATTTCGAGGATCACGAAATCGGCCGAAAAGGTTAATTTACCAACTTTGACCATAAGGTCTTCGGCTATGCTGATTGGTGTATCAAACGTTTGGTTTCCCATTTTTAATACTGATAGTTAATGCTAAGGGGTATAAAATACTATTAAATTTTAGCAGGAAATACTATTAAATACGATACAATTTTACACAAGATATTTATTTATTTATTGAATGGATATACTTAAACCTTGCTACAACACTTATAGGCAGTGTACCTAATCGTACAGTAGTGTAGTTTTTGTAAGTCCTGTTCGTTCCACAGGGAATCTTTTAATCAAAGCTTAACGCTATATTAGTTTAATTTATAAAAATACGAATATATATATAAGTAATATTATTATTTTAAAGGGGGATTTTTACCGTTTAATGACCGGTTTGTCAATTTTAAAACTTTAGTCGCAGTTAAAACCAAATGTAAAATATTAAATAAATAAAAGACTTAATTTAAAGCGTAAAGTAAATAACGATAATGAAATTGCGATAAATAAAAGTGCGATAAAATAAACTTGCGATGATTAGAAGTGCAATTAAATATAAAATAAAGGAAATTAAATATGAAATGAAAGAATTATGCTTATTTAAACTTCCGTAATCATGATGTTTGACGTGTTGATTATAGTTTTATGCCCATGGGTTAATTGTCCTTTGTCCTGGATTATTTAATATGTCCGTCTGGTTTTTGTCCATAACAGTCCATCAGTCATAAATATAAAGTGCGAGTGTCCTCGTCAAATTATCCTTATACCTGAAGTTAAATATTCCAACTAATTGGGGACTTAAACTGTAACAAGATTTTAATACTTTGTTTAATAATTACACCAGGATGTCGACTGAGTATAACCCAAGGTTTTAATACTTTGTTATCAATTATGCCAAGTGTCCTTGTACATAATTTCACCCCTGTTTTAATAATTCTAGTGGCAATTAATCCATTCCCGTGTCCGGTTAAATGAACGATTATTCGTACATATAAATACCCAGCCCATCGTATCCGATCGAGTGTATATGGTTATTTATAGGGATGTTCAATTGTAAATCTTTATATTAAAATTAACAAACTATCATTTAGTTAAACAAATATAAATCCCATTAATAGCCCATAGTCTAATTTCCACAAGTGTCGTTCTTTTGTCCAAACCCCAATTATGGTACAAAGCCCAATTACCCAATTTTAATATTTTTAGCCCAACATCATGATTACTTCAGATTAAATAAGCATAATAATAACTTAGCTACGAGCCATTAAATTAAAAAGGTTGAACATAACTTACAATGATTAAAAATAGCGTAGCGTTACACAGACAGAATTTCAACTTACACCCTTACAACATTCGCTAACACACCCTTATTATTATAAATTAAAATTAAAATTAAAATTATAATATAAATATAAATATTATACGTTGAATGAGGAGAAGAAAGAGATGTGTTTTGTGTTACACCAAAGCTTGATTTTTATAGGCATGTGGGCTGGAACTGTGCACCATGCGATCGCATGGATTTATGCCTTCCAGGCCATGCGATCGCATGGCCAGCTGGGGAGAGCCACATTTGGTTGTTTTCTTCTGCCAACGTTTATTTAAATATAATATAATATATATTAATTTTAAGAATTAATTATATATTATATTATATTCATATGCATAGTTGACTTATAATTTTTAGTCCGTTGCGTCGAGCGTTGAGAGTTGACTCTGGTCCCGGTTCCGGATTTTCGAACGTCCTTGCGAATAATTTAATATCTTGTACTTTGCATTTTGAATCTTGTACTCTTGTAATTTTGAGACGTTTCTTATCAATAATTGGAACCTCATTGATTGTATTTTGTACTTTTGAGCTTTTTGGTCGTTTGCGTCTTCAATTCGTCGAATCTGTCTTTTGTCTTCACCTTTTATTTTTTAAACGAATATCACTTGTAAATAGAACAGTTGCAACTAAAAGCTTATTTTTCTTGAGGGATAATGCTATGAAATATATGTTCGTTTTTAGCATTATCAAATATTCCCACACTTGAGCTTTGTTTGTCCTCAAGCAATATAGTCTTGAAATACTAGAATCACTTCTTTATTCTTCACACTTTGTACATCAGTGATTTCTTTACGGCGGTATAAACAATGGTAGTAACGATGTGGTTTACAGTCTCACATGACTTATGAAAATTTAGATCCTTTAGGAAATTGGATCTTTATGAAAACATTTGATTTTTTTTTAAAAATTAAATCTAGCTTTTACCCTAGATTCCGGAATAACCCTTCACCGGTGTTTGCAAAATATATATATATATATATATATATATATATATATATATATATATATATATATATATATATATATATATATATATATATATATATATATATATATATATATATATATATATATATATATATATATATATATATATATATATATATATATTTTGTGGGTTTGGTGGGTTTCAGATTTGAAAATTTTAGCTCAAAACTTGCAGTTTTGTGTCACCCACTTGCTAACCTTGTATTAGGAAAGCAACACGTCCAGTATACTTGCTCCGTATATTACCTTTTGGTAAACTACCGTCCGGTTGTAAAGGAAAGCGTTGAACAAGCAACTGTTAAGGCAATGTCCCTTGACATGCTTTTAATTATGGTCTATAATGTGTCGGACGCAATTACTATCCTTGGTAGGAGCAATAGTAAAGCTCACCCTTATGATTTTTCGGTTTGGCACAAGGTCCTGTCTTCGACCATGCTATGCAACCACCGTTCTTACGGTTGACACCCGATTTGATTCAGGTGACCTAATGAATTCCAGGTGAATTCCTAGGATTTTACGTTCAATGGTAATGAACGCATTGAAAATGGGTTTTCAGAAAACAAATCGGTTTATAATTTGATCAAAATATTTTCTCGTTCAAGCTCGAGTTTAGATATCATTGAATTCCATGAGTTTGTAATTCTCAATCTTTAAGGTCAATCTCTAGGATTGAGTAATATCATTCTTAAAAGCTGATTTTTGATCTTTTAAGGAGATTATCCTTTCTGGGGGTCTGATTCATTAGTCTTATCAAGCTAATTTACACGGTGCCCCCCATTGTACGAGATAAATCCTTCTCATGGTTAGGATAAATCTGACCACTTGGCGACCCTGTTTAATGCTGAGGTCCGTGGATTTCCCGCTGATTTTAGAGATGACTTTTCAAGGTTTTTCATCAACCTACAGCTGGTCTGGACGACAACTTCATGACCTAAATCAAGAAGCGCGTGTCTTTTTCGAAAGACTTTACTTCCTTTTAACGATGGAATTGATTTATCATGTAGATCCATCTCTTCTTTTCTTTCATCGGGTAAAACAGTTTAGTTTAGTCCAAAGCAAAAGTATCTTCAATTATTTGTTACAGAAATATGTGACATATGTTTAAGATAACTTGGTAATTTTTCCCACACTTGGCTTTTATTTTCCTTTTTATTGTCCTCTATTCCATTTTAAATGAATTTTAACATTTTGGTTTGTTTCTCAATTTATGTCCTTTCCGAGGTAACAATAATTTCGGTGTTAACACCTAGTTTTATCGTTCATAAATATGTATAAACATGATTTTGAGTTCATTTAATTGAAAATTTTGAAAAATTTTACTAGAATTGGGTAGTCAGTATATAAGACTAGGGCTGTTCTTTATTATCAGAGAGCACTAGATTCTAATACAACTACTACGTTACTAGTATTTTTAATGGTAACCAAGTGTTTAAGATAAAAATTTTAAAAAACCGAAAGAATTTAACCCCTTCCCACACTTAAGATCTTGCAATGCCCTCATTTGCAAGAAATCAGTAACAATTTAAATTATTGAGGGTGATTAGCGTAGAAATGATTAAATTTTACCAAAGTTTCCAAACATATTGGCATTTGTTTGCTGAATGATAAATGGTGCATATCATTTGTTCATTCTGTCTGTTGTTACATCACATTTATTTGTCATCTTGTCGTCAAAATTAGTAGCTTTTGCTGAACTTAATGCCAGTTTTTGAAAATGCGCTGTTTTACTCTGTTTTGTACAATTTACAATATACATACATACAAATATAAACATGCATGGCAATTTGAAATGGGACTTAATATCCCACTTTCAAATCCTAAATGTGAAATATTAGTACACAATAATAATAAAAATGATAAAGATTACATAAGTATATTCAATAACATAAGTTAAACATGAATAAGTAAAAAGATAAAAACATAAAAATTATATAAATAACCAAATGGAACCAAATCAGTCTGGATAGGGGTTCCAGTTCATCTCATCAGGTGGGTTCCATTGTTGGTTATAGGTGTTCTGATAGGCTTGGTTATAGTCATACCGGTTAAAGGGTGGTCGGATATCGGGGCTGTGTGGCGGAAAATGAGCAGGTCGAGTAGGTACATAGTTATTTGGTACCTGATATGATAGTTGGCTCATGATTTGGTGCTGATGAACTAACCAGCTATCATGTTGGCGTCGCCTATAATCCTCGTATACTCGCTTGGAGTTCCACTGATCGTACATACTATGTCTCGCCGCGTTCGTCATTGCTTCCTCATCTATACGAACGTGGACGTCAAGAATAGCATCTCGAAAGACATCCCTAATGTCTTCCGCCTCCTCCATTTCCTCGTCTGAGCCTCTCTCTACCTGAGGATGAGATCTCTCATAGGGTACTGCCTGGTTATGTCTACTTTTCAATACCTTAGCACCCACATAAACTTTCAATCCTAAGGGCTCAACCTGTTCTCTACAAAGCTGTAATGGACCCCCTTGGTTCCTATCAACACCTAAATACTCTCCAATGAGAGTAACAAAAATACCTCCTCCTATTATACTCCCATCCTGCATTCCCTCTACCATTTTAGATAAATAAAAAGCAACACAGTAAGGGATATTGACAAAGCTTCTAGGATCCCGAATACACTTTAGGTAGAATAAATCATGTAAGGTAATTTTTTCTTTATTGTGACCTATCTGTGTAATCGAGTTACCCAAAAATCTATGAATAATATGAAGCTCGGCTCTGTCAATATGTGTATAGGAGTGTCCTCCTGCTCGTGTAAAAACATCAAAATGTGACATATGCCTCCAAATGGCGTCAGCGTCAAAGTTACTATCTACCCTTTCACCATAATGAATCAAATTTGTACAATCGGGTAATAGCAACTCACCAGGAGTATATATCTGTAAGGCCCTGGCCATGTCCAGCATGGACATTCTGTACATCCTATCGCCAAGGATAAACCTAAGAAATCTTCTATCATCTATTCTAACTATATTTGTATCAAGTGATACAGTACTCATCAACTCAACACACCATTCCTTATATACAGGTCTACGAATGGTGAAAAGACGTTCCCAATCTGTAAAAGAAGAACTGCCATACCTTTGTACCAAAAGCTGTCTAACACGGTCAGCTAGATGGACCGTTTCCAAAGGGGCCCAATCGATTACCCTTGGCACCTCTACATTTTTTGTTACCAATTTGAATTTGTTCCTTTGATATGTCTCGTAATCTCTCCATCTCCTATCAAATCTCAGATTAGGATGCAGAGTGTGCTCAGGAATCGTTGGGAATTCTACTGGCGGCCTCATTGGGAATACTATGAATTCATCAACAAATTATACCGGATCATAATAAGGTATGTGCTGATCAGGCTGTTGTTGTGGTTCTTGTTGTGGTTCTTGTTCGTGTTGCGTTTCTGATTCTGGTTCTGGTGCTGGTCGTCTAGATGATGATGCTCCTGAACCTCCAGTATCGACTTTCTGCAAAACACATTAAACACAAAATTTGTGCATCCAAATATGCATTAGTGTTAGCAAAATAACAACTTAAAATAATCACTATAACATGTTAAATCAAAATTAAACTTATACACATTTTCACAATTTTTCACAATTCTACACTTTTCAAATAAGCACATATGAAAATGTATACAAAGTTCATAAGCTTTTAACTCAAATAACATGTCAAAATATTCATTACTAATAATTAAACAAGTCTCAAATGGCAAATATATCAAATTAATCAAGTTCGTGAATTTTGGACTTAAAAAGTCCACTTTAATTTCCAAAAATCATGTTTAGGATCAATGTTTGGATCATTTAACTATCTAAACATGTTACACTACTCAATTTAGCAATAATTTATGACAAAAATCGGCCATAACCTGTTTATATCAAAAAGCCCCAAATTGCTCAAGAACACAAACCCTAGATTTCTAAAAATTTTGAAGTTTTTGGCTTCAAATCATGTTAAATAGCATCAATATAGGTTATACATGCATAAAATACTAACAATTTAACACTAATTACACTATAAATTAACAAAATTGCATTAGGTAAAAAATTGGAATTATCACAAAAACTAGCAAATTTATGAGTTTAGGGGTGTAATTTTTACCGTTTTGCTGAAGAATGAGAATCTAGGCATGATTAGAGCAAGAAAAATGACGAATTACGGTGGAAAATTGCGAATTTTAGAGGTGATTTTGGGGTTGGTTCGTATATGTGTGTGTGTGTTTTGTGTTGGGACAGAACCGCTGAGCTACTTGTATCAGGCCTAAAATACAGGTCCATGCGATCGCATGGCTTCAAAGGCCTAACTCCATGCGATCGCATGGAGTCCCGAGTACAGTGTTCTGGGCTTTTTTTTTTTTATTTTATATAAAACCTTATAGTTTATAAAACTTATAATTAATTAAATTTTAAAAATTTGTTTTCCTTTAGGAGCGAGGGTGTTTCGGATCGATGTCCTAGTCCGTCCCTCGACAAAATTTTAAAATTTGTCAATTCAAAGTGCGGTTTTAAAAGTAAAGATTTTTGGGTTTTTTAATGTTTTTGGCATACTTTAATTCAATAAGATTAAAAATAATGATAATAAAAGTTCTCGTCCCTCCCTCGGGTAAAGCAATTTCGGTTCAACGACCTAGTCTTCAACTCACGAAGAATTTTAAAAATCATATTTTTAACTTAGCGAAATAAAGTAAATTTTTGTTTTTAAATTCACACAAATTAAATTTAAAATATTCATAAAATTAAAAATTCACATTTTTTAAAAATTAAAAATTCACACCAAACTTATATTATATTTTTGTTTTTATACATACAAACTTAAAAATATCAATTGTTCAAATATTTACAATTTTAAATATATTAATTTAAAAAGTTTACAATATTAATTTAAGATTTATATATTAATTTTAAAAACATGGTAAAAATAAAATTAAAAATCTTTTTGGTCTTTTTTCCCACTTTAATCAATCAAATATTATCAAAAATATGCGTCCCTCTTTTCGGTAAAGTAATTTCGGTTCCATGACCTAATTTAACTCATGACGAATTTTTGAAATATTTTGGGTTGATTGATTAAAGAATTTTATACCTTGAGAATAAACGTTAAATTTTGCAGTGATGTAATAAATTTTTGTATGATATCAATAATTTCGGTCGCCAAACCTAATTTCATTCAATACCAATTTAATACTTTATAGCGAACAAATTAGTATTTATTATCAAAAGGTTAAAAATAAAAATAAAAAATAAAAACTGTACAGACTTACCTGTGAGATAGTATTCTTAGTTATATGATCTATCTCATTCATAAGATAGTCGGTTTAATTGGTTTTCCATAGCTACATAGGTGTAACCTCGAGCATTCAGTATTTTTTCTTCTAAACATATGAACGGTCCATCTCTGCATAAAGTAACAAATTCGGTATTTGAATAGGTTTGATTATTTGAACATTTACCTCCATGTGACCATTTTCCGCATTTGTGACATCTTTCAAGGTGTCGTGCTCTTCTTTTCGCTGCGGATTTTGATTTTCCTTTACCAAATTTTAACTTATTATCTTCGCATCTGGATTCTTTTCTTACTCCGTCCAATCTTTCTCTGATTACTGATACTATTTCACTCGGAAGTGTGTCATTATTACGTTTAGTGATCAAAGCGTGTAGCATTAGACCATGGTTTAGTTCACAGGCAGTCTTCATTTCGTAAAAACCTAAAAAAAATAAAAATTCAGAATGGGGGGAGAAGACTAGTTCTTTAGGGTCTGCTAGGGAAAGACCATTCGGGTTCCATTTTCGAGAACTACACGAAAACAGAAAATCTAACTCTAACAGAAATACATAAAATCCTTAAAAGACTTGATTCTCCCCTCACTTAGTTAGCTGTGGTATCGAAATTGTGATTAACTTCGTTGTCGACTTCCATCGGACTATCTATGTAATGTTTAACTCTGTGACCATTAACTTTAAATTCAATCCCATTTGAATTTATTAACTCTACTGTTCCATATGGGAAAACTCTTTTGACTATGAATGGTCCAGACCATCTTGATTTCAATTTTCCAGGAAATAGCTTGAATCGTGAATTGAAAAGAAGAACTCTGTCTCTTTCTTTAAATTCTTTTGAACTTCTGATTCTTTTATCATGCCATTTCTTCGTTCTTTCCTTATAGATTAACGAATTTTCGTATGCTTCATGTCTTAATTCTTCTAATTCGTTTAATTGACTTAATCGTAGACGTCCGGCTTCATGTAAATCAAGATTACAAGTCTTCAAAGCCCAAAATGCTTTGTGTTCAATTTCTACTGGAAGATGACATGCTTTTCCGTAGACGAGTTTAAAAGGTGTGGTTCCAATTGGAGTTTTGTAGGCTGTTCTAAAAGCCCAGAGTGCATCCTCCAATTTAATGAACCATTCCTTCGGATTTGATCCTACGGTTTTCTCTAGAATACGTTTTAAAGCTCGGTTGGTATTTTCAACTTGTCCACTTGTTTGTGGATGATATGTGGTGGAGATTTTATGAGTTACTCCATATCTTTTAAGAACTTTCTCAAGTTGATTATTACAGAAATGAGTTCCCCGATCACTTATTAAAGCTTTCGGTGTTCCAAACCTTGCAAAAAGACGTTTTAAAAAGTTGACTACAACTCGTGCATCGTTAGTTGGGAGAGCTTGTGCTTCCGCTCATTTAGATACATAATCAATGGCGACTAGAATATAGAGATTATTATGAGATTTTGGAAATGGACCCATAAAGTCAATACCCCAAATGTCAAATACTTCACATACTTGAATGACATTTTGTGCCATTTCATCACGTTGACTTATTTTTCCGGTCCTTTGACAAGCATCACAGGATTTGCAAAGAAGGTGTGCGTCTTTGTAAATTGTAGGCCAATAGAATCCAGCATCATAAACTTTTCTTGCTGTTAGTTGAGGCCCATAATGCCCTCCTGTTGGTCCTGTGTGACAATGGTTTAAAATTTTACTAGCTTCATCTCCAAATACACATCGGCGTATTATTCCATCTGGACAACTTTTAAACAGATGTGGATCTTCCCAGAAATAGTGTTTTATATCACTAAAGAATTTCTTTCGTTTTTGGTACGATAATCCTTTTTCAAGGAATCCACATACTAAGTAGTTTGCATAGTCTGCAAACCATGGAATTTCATTATAATCTATCTTCAATAGATATTCATCAGGAAAGTTGTCTTGTATGGCCGATTCATTTAGAACTTCTAATTCAGGATTTTCGAGACGAGAAAGATGATTAGCGGAGAGATTTTCTGCTCCTCTTTTATCTCGAATTTCAATATCGAACTCTTGTAAGAGTAAGATCCAACTGATTAATCTTGGTTTGGCATCTTGTTTTGAAAATAGGTATCTAAGAGCAGAATGGTCGGTATAGACCACCGTTTTTGCTAGAACGAGATATGAACGAAATTTGTCAAAAGCAAAGACAATAGCAAGGAGTTCTTTTTCAGTAGTTGTGTAATTCATTTGTGCTCCTTGTAACGTCTTACTAGCATAATATATAGGTTGAAATCGTTTTTCAATCCTTTGTCCTAAAACGGCTCCCATTGCAAAATCACTTGCATCGCACATTAGTTCAAACGGTAAATTCCAATTCGATATTATCATGATCGGCACATTAGTGAGTTTTTCTTTAAGAATATTAAAATATTTGATGCATTCATCTGAAAAGATGAATGGAGCATCCTTTTCTAGGAGTTTATTCATAGGAGTGGCAATTTTAGAAAAATCTTTTATGAAACGTCGGTAAAAACCAGTATGCCCTAGAAAACTCCTAACTCCTCTAACATTGGTGGGATGTGGAAGTTTAGCAATTACATCTACTTTAGCTTTATCCACTTCAATTCCTTCTTTTGAAATTTTATGTCCAAGAACGATGCCTTCTTTAACCATGAAATGGCATTTCTCCCAATTAAGTACTAGATTTGATTGTTCGCATCTAATCAGCATTCGTTCAAGATTAGCTAGACATGATTCAAATGTATCACCGAAGACTAAAAAGTCATCCATGAAAACTTCCATGCATTCTACTATCATGTCGTGAAAAATCGCCATCATACACCTTTGAAAGGTTGCAGGGGCGTTGCAAAGTCCAAATGGCATGTGTTTGTAAGCAAAAGTACCATAAGGGCACGTGAATGTGGTTTTCTCTTGATCTTCGGGTGCTATTGGAATTTGAAAATATCCTGAAAAACCATCAAGAAAACAATAGTAACTGTTTCCGGCTAATCTTTCCAACATTTGATCAATAAAAGGTAAGGGAAAGTGATCTTTTCTGGTGGCGTCATTTAATTTTCTATAATCAATACAAACACGCCATCCTGTTACATTCTTAGTAGGAATAAGCTCATTTTTTTTATTTGTAATGACAGTCATGCCACCCTTCTTAGGCACGCATTGAACTGGGCTTACCCATGGACTATCAGAGATTGGATAAATTAAACCTGCATCTAGCAGTTTAATAATTTCTTTTTTAACTACATCTTGCATATTAGGATTTAGTCTTCGTTGGCGTTGCACATACGTTTTATGACCTTCTTCCATAAGGATTTTATGTGTGCAATACGAAGGACTTATTCCTTTAATATCATGAATCTTCCATGCAATGGCTGGTTTATGAGCTTTCAACACAGAAATGAGTTGAGATTTTTCATTTTCAGTAAGAGAAGACAATATTATTACAGGTAATTCAGATTCACCATGTAAATAAGCGTATTCCAAATAGTTTGGAAGTGGCTTTAACTCTAATTTCGGAGGTTCTTCTATCGTTGATTTATATCGATATCTGTCTTCTTCTTTTAGCATTTGAATTTCTTCTGTTGTTGGTTCATATCCATTAGCTATTAGTGTAGCTAACATTTCAGCTTCATCAATTGGTTCAGTTCCTTCTCCTAAAGAACATTCTCCTGTTCCTTGTAATTCTGGAAATTCTTCCAACAATTCTGCATGTGAATCTATAGTTTGAATACAATAACATGTATCATCTGCAGATTGCAATTGTTGCATTGCTCTATCAACTGAAAAGGTAACACTCTCATCCTCTATACTTAGGGTCAGTTTCTTACCAAACATGTCTATCATTGCTTTAGCCGTGTTTAGGAATGGTCTTCCTAATATGAGAGGAACTTGAGAATCTTCTTCCATGTCCAGAACAACAAAATCTACTGGAAATACTAAAGTACCAACTTTAACTAGCATCTTCTCCATTATCCCTCTAGGATATTTTATTGATCGATCGGCTAGTTGTATACTTATTCTTGTTGGTTTCAATTCTCCAAGGTCTAGTTTAGTGTATAGTGAATACGGCATTAAATTTATACTAGCACCTAAGTTTGCCAATGCTTCTATTGAACTAAGACTACCCAGAAAATATGGAATTGTGAAACTTCCTGGATCAGATAGTTTTTCTGGTATCTTATTCAACAGCACTGCTGAACAATTAGCATTCATAGTAACGGCTGAGAGTTCTTCCATTTTCTTTCTATTCGTGATCAGATCTTTCAAGAATTTAGCATATCCAGGCATTCCTGAAATCACATCAATGAAAGGAAGATTTACATTTATCTGTTTAAACATATCCAAGAATTTAGATTGCTCGGCTTCAAGTTTCTCTTTTTTCATTTTACTCGGGTAAGGAAGTGGTGGTTGGTGTGGTTTAACATAAGGTTTATCCTTAACTGTGTTATCTTCATTAACCTTTTCAACTACCGGTTCTTTTTCCTTATCTTGTTCAGGTTGTGGTTCTTGTGAAGTAGGAATAGCTTCAGCAGAAGTTACAGGTATTTCAGGTGGTTTAAGTGTTGTACCACTTCTTGTGGTAATGGCTTTAGCTGTTTCATTCCGGGGGTTTGCATTTGTATCACTAGGTAAACTTCCCTGTTTTCTTTCACCTATTAACCTTGCTAGGTTACTTACTTCTTGTTCCAAGTTTTGAATAGAAGCTTGTTGATTTCTAAATGCTTGAGCATTTTGTTCATTAGTTTGTTTTTGAGATGTGAAAAACTGCGTTTGAGTTTCAACTAGCTTCGTCATCATATCTTCTAAATTCGGCTTTTTATCATCGGGTTGTGGTGGTTTGTTTTGAAAATTAGATCTTTGCTGATTGTAAGTATTGTTAGATACTTGTTGATTGCTAGGACCTTGTTGGTTGTTGTATGGAATATTTCGGTTATAATTCTGATTTTGATTGTAAATCGGTCTTGGCGGTTGATAATTATTCTGATAATTATTTCCAGGCCTTTGGTTTAGATATGAAACATTCTCTCTTTGTTCCATTGTTAATTCAATACTGAGACAATCTTTTGTCAAATGTGGTCCTCCACACTGCTCACAACTAATTCGTATTGAGTGGATATCTTTAGTCATCTTTTCCATTCGTCTCTCCACAGCATCTATCTTTGCAGAAATGGAATCTAAGTCATGGCTAGAATCTGCTCTAGCTGCTTTAGATGATCTAATGATATATTTTTCTTGGTGCCACTCATGTGAGTGGGAAGCAGTGTTATCAATAATTTTATAAGCATCAGTTTCGGTTTTCTTCATAATGGAACCACCAGCTGCTATATCTATGTCTTTTCTTGTAGTGATGTCGCATCCTTGGTAGAATATTTGTACTATTTGACAGGTGTCTAAACCATGTTGCGAACATCCTCTTAATAACTTTCCAAATCTTGTCCACGTCTCATATAGAGTTTCATTCGGTTTCTGTGTGAACGTAACAATTTCTCCTTGAAGTCTTACGGCTTTAGATGCCGGAAAGAATTGTTTAAGAAAATTTTTAACTAAAACGTCCCATGTATCGATCGCCCCTTCAGGTAACGATTCCAACCAATCTTTGGCTTCTCCCTTTAAAGTCTAGGGAAATAACATGAGATATATCTGTTCATCCTCCACTTCTCGGATTTTAAATAGAGTGCAGATCCTATTAAAGGTACGAAGATGTTCATTTGGATCTTCCTTCGGCGCACCACGAAATTGGCATTGATTAGTCACAATGTGTAGAATTTGTCCTTTGATTTCATAATCTGGCGCATTAATGTCAGGATGAGTAATTGTGTGACCTTGGCCAGTACGTTTAGCTCTCATTCGGTCTTCCATACTTAAAGGTTCCAGATTCTCCATAATTGAATTTGTTAAATCGGAATCACTAGAGGATTCTGATTTAATGGTTCGTTCCTCAACAATCTCTGTTTGAATGATTGGTGGTTTCGGAGGAAAATTTAATGGTTCAGGATCTATGAATCGTCCCTGTATATTCTCCGGATTCTCAATTGTGAGGTCGGGTTCAAAAAATGGATTATTGGAAATTTGAATTGGTGTACTTGGTCGACTGGATGACGATTCTAAAAAAAATCAACGGCGGTAATATTAGCTAGATGTCTTGATCTAGTTACAGGTGGTGAACGTACAAAAGGTGGTGAACGTCTTGCTCGGTGCATTTACTGAATATCCTATTAGTTTTTAAAAGGAAAGAAAAAATTATATAAGTTATCCGATTAATAGACTTTTCTGATTTTGCCCACGTTTCGAATAGCCAAAAGATGCAGCAGAGGGGCAGAATTCGTTTGGTCTCAATATAATTGAGGACTGTTTGGCTGCAATAAATCGGTCCACGTACAAATCCAACTATTACTACGAACCAGAAAATTTTGATGTCTATCAATTTAACCACTTAAAATAAATTTTCGTAATTTTAAGAAATTTAGATAAGAAGTAGAATAAAAATCTATGTCCTAAAACTAGAATGGCGAGAAATAAGAAAGAAAAAGAGCGCGTCGAAAAAGGTCGAAAAAGAAAAGATCGAAAAATAAAAGGCGTCGAAAAATAAGAAAGAAAAAAAAATGACTATAAAACTTAAAAAAAAAACTCGACTAACCCAACTTTGTTACTATCACTAACTTAAAATTATAATCGCAAATTGAGATTACTAATTGGAATGATAATTGATACATAGGTAAAAGGCGTCTAAAAATATTAAAGCTTACAAGTAAAACTATATCCCAAATGGCAATATCTTAAAAAGGTACTAAAACTTAAAAAGGCGTCGCAGAATTCTAAAGCACTTAAATCTTAGTCTAAAGAAAAAGCACTTAAGGGATTTTACGGCAGAGCCTAAAAATCTAGAAATAAAAATAATTATGGCAAAAACTATGTCTTAAAACTAAATACGAGCGAAAAATACAAAAGTTACGCTAAAACAATTAAAAAGGGACAAAATATAAAAATATACTAAAATTTGTAAAAAGTTACAATTTTTATAAAAATATTATTTTTATATTATTTATTTTATAAAACTATTAATTTTAAAATTTAATTAAACTAATTAAACTAAATATATAAATTAAATCTAAAAACTAATAACTAATTAAATAATAAAACCTAATTAGGGTTTATTAAATAATAATAATACCTGTAATTAATGCAGTTAGGGTCTCCTGTTGGCGTGTCAGACACTCTCATGCGATCGCATGAGTTTATGCCTTCGGGCTCATGCGATCGCATGAGCTGAGGTTTTGGGCCAGGTTACGGGCTGCTACAGTAGCAGGCCCGAGTGTTTTTATATGTTTTTTTTTCTGTTTTGAATTTTCTGTTTTATATATTTATGTAATATATTTATATAAATTAAATAAAACTTATATTTTTATAAAATAAAGATAAAGAAACTTTTATAGAACTTAAATATTTAACAAACTCTTAAAAATATTTATATTTTTGTTTTCTTTTTATATTTTTGAATATTTAAAACGTATTTTTACAAAAGCGTATTTTTTTTATATGTGTGGCGTTTCGCTTCGGCGTTCCCCGGCAGCGGCGCCAAAAATACTTGATAGTTAAAGCTAAGGGGTATAAAATACTATTAAACTTTAGCAGGAAATACTATTAAATACGATACAATTTTACACAAGATATTTATTTATTTATTGAATGGATATACTTAAACCTTACTACAACACTTATAGGCAGCGTACCTAATCGTACAGTAGTGTAGTTTTTAGTAAGTCCGGTTCGTTCCACAGGGAATCTTTTAATCAAAGCTTAACGCTATATTAGTTTAATTTATAAAAATACGAATATATATATAAGTAATATTATTATTTTAAAGGGGGGTTTTTACCGTTTAATGACCGGTTTGTCGATTTTAAAACTTTAGTCGCAGTTAAAACCAAATGTAAAATATTAAATAAATAAAAGACTTAATTTAAAGCGTAAAGTAAATAACGATAATGAAATTGCGATAAATAAAAGTGCGATAAAATAAACTTGCGATAATTAGAAGTGCAATTAAATATAAAATAAAGGAAATTAAATATGAAATGAAAGAATTATGCTTATTTAAACTTCCGTAATCATGATGTTTGACGTGTTGATTTTAGTTTTATGCCCATGGGTTAATTGTCCTTTGTCCTGGATTATTTAATATGTCCGTCTTGTTTTTGTCCATAACAGTCCATCAGTCATAAATATAAAGTGCGAGTGTCCTCGTCAAATTATCCTTATACCCGAAGTTAAATATTCCAACTAATTGGGGACTTAAACTGTAACAAGATTTTAATACTTTGTTTAATAATTACACCAGGATGTCGACTGAGTGTAACCCAAGGTTTTAATACTTTGTTATCAATTATGCCAAGTGTCCTTGTACATAATTTCACCCCTGTTTTAATAATTCTATTGGCTATTAATCCATTCCCGTGTCCGGTTAAATGAACGATTATTCGTACATATAAATACCCTGCCCATCGTATCCGATCGAGTGTATATGGTTATTTATAGGGACGTTCAATTGTAAATCTTTATATTAAAATTAACAAACTATCATTTAGTTAAACAAATATAAAGCCCATTAATAGCCCATAGTCTAATTTCCACAAGTGTCGTTCTTTTGTCCAAACCCCAATTATGGTACAAAGCCCAATTACCCAATTTTAATATTTTTAGCCCAACATCATGATTACTTCGGATTAAATAAGCATAATAATAACTTAGCTACGAGACATTAAATTAAAAAGGTTGAACATAACTTACAATGATTAAAAATAGCGTAGCGTCACACGGACAGAATTTCGACTTACACCCTTACAACATTCGCTAACACACCCTTATTATTATAAATTAAAATTAAAATTAAAATTATAATATAAATATAAATATTATACGTTGAATGAGGAGAAGAAAAAGATGTGTTTTGTGTTACACCAAAGCTTGATTTTTATAGGCATGTGGGCTGGAACTGTGCACCATGCGATCGCATGGATTTATGCCTTCCAGGCCATGCGATCGCATGGCCAGCTGGGGAGAGCCACATTTGGTTGTTTTCTTCTGCCGACGTTTATTTAAATATAATATAATATATATATTAATTTTAAGAATTAATTATATATTATATTATATTCATATGCATAGTTGACTTGTAATTTTTGGTCCGTTGCGTCGAGCGTTGACAGTTGACTCTGGTCCCGGTTCCGGATTTTCGAACGTCCTTGCGAATAATTTAATATCTTGTACTTTGCGTTTTAAATCTTGTATTTTGTAATTTTGTGACGTTTCTTATCAATAATTGGAACCTCATTGATTGTATTTTGTACTTTTGAGCTTTTTGGTCGTTTGCGTCTTCAATTCGTCGAATCTGTCTTTTTTCTTCACCTTTTATTATTTAAACGAATATCACTTGTAAATAGAACAGTTGCAACTAAAAGCTTGTCTTTCTTGAGGGATAATGCTATGAAATATATGTTCATTTTTAGCATTATCAAATACCATCTAGGTCGGTTTTAATTTACCGAGATTTAACTTTTTATAAATTCAATAGGGCATAAGATTTTCACTAGCCCCCAAGTCGACAAGTGCATCATACGCTTCCGACTCGCCCATGTTACATGGTATTACAAACCGACCGAGATCACCCAATTTGGGAGGCATCTTTTGAATTTGCAAAATGGCCGAACATTCCTCTACGAGAAATGTGGCCGATTCCTCTTCATATTTGCCTTTTGAAGATAAAATATTTTTAATAAACTTCCCATAATTAGGCATGCCCTTAAGCACTTGGATGAGCGACATGTTGACATGAACTTGTTTCATCATTTCCATGAAGTCATTTCATTGAGTTTCAACTTTCTCCTTCCTCAAAGCTTGCGGATATGGAATTGGTTCCTTGTATTTCCTCAAAGGTGCTCCTTCATTCTTTTTACCCTTATCCTTTGGTGGTTCACTCCTTTCAACCCTTGCTTCTTGCAAATCCCCATTAACACTTGATTTATTCTCAACGGTTTGTGAAGTAGGTGTTATAGGGTTTGGTGTTTGGGTTGGGGGTGTTTGGATTTGTGGTTCTTCATAAGTTAAACCGCTTCTTGTTAGCAGCGACAATTTCAATTTGGTTGACGTTTTCAATAGGGATGGTTCTTGTGTTGTTGTTTTAATTATGGCTTTTTTTGGTTTTGGTTTTTGTTGTAATTGTTGTTGGGGTTGATTTGTGTGTTAGATGGCAAAGTGCCTTGAGGTCTTTCGGAAACTTGGTTTGAAAGTCTTCCAATGTTACTCTCTAGGTTTTGAAATGAGGCTTATTGATGTTTCAATTGTTGCTTCAAGAACTCATTTTCCTTTAACAAAAATGCCTCGGTGGTTTCCGTTTGCTTGATGTAATTTTGCATGATTTCTTCTAGGCTCTTTGAAGGTTGGGATTGTTGAGTATTTTGTTGAGGTTGTTGTTGTAACCTTGGTTATTTTGTGGTTGACTATAACCTTGGTTGTTTTGATAATTTGGATCGGGTTGGTTGTTATAAGGTTGATTGTTAAGGTTGTTGGTTTTGGTATTGGAAGTTATTGTTTCGGTTTTGGTTATAGCTCGGGTTAAAACTTTGGTTTCGATTTTGATTGGTAAATCCGGGTGGTGTATTGGTTTGATTGTTGAATGAGACTTTCTTTTGGTTAGGGTTGTAATAGCCTTAGTTTGATTGATAAGAATTGTTGCCTTGGTTCGATGTTCCACCCTTTTGATAGTTTTAATTAATCACGTAGTTGACATGAGCATCCGAATTCATGGGAATGTCATCCAAATCAATATGGTTGCATTGGTTAATTTGGGGACAATTCTTAGGGAGATGTGGTCCCTCGCACCTTTGACAACCTACTTGCATTGCAACTATCAATTGTTGTAGCTTCTTCAACTCTTTCCTATACATTTGAAATTGATTATTTAAGCTTGCAAGCGTGATTTGACCGTTTTAACTTTCTACTTGAGCCACACTTTTCCTTGGCAAATCTCTAGGTGAAGGTGCCCATTCGTAAGTATTAACCGAGAAGTCTTCTAACAAAATTTCGGCCGCATTTGGTGATTTATACATAAGCACTCCTCCCGCGGAGGAATCAAGATTTTATCTAGTCAAAGGAGTAGTACCCCGGTAGAATGTGTTGATGTACTCCTTCTTTGTTAAACCATGTGGTGGGTAAGCTCTTAACATCTTCTTGAGACGTATCCATGCACCATATAAAGACTCATCACTCTGTTGAGTGAATGCATTAATCTCCATCCTAAGTCGTTCCGCCTTTGATGGTGGAAAGAAATGATTGATAAAAACGTCGCTTAAATCTTGAAAAGTTCTAATCGAATCGGGAGGCAAATTCCTTAACCAAGCTTTCGCATCACCTTGTAGAGTAAAGGGAATGCCCTTAACTTATAAGCATCATCGGTAACATCCTTGTTCTTAGAGATATCACAAATGTTGTTAAATTATTGAGGGTGTTCGAAAGGATTCTCTTCTATTAACCCATGAAATAGCATATCTTTGATCATCGTGAAGAAATTACCCTCGATCTTCCAATTATCGACCCTGATGGGCGGTTTAGTAATAGCCGGAGGCACCACCGTAGGTGCAACCAACCTAGCATTCCACATCGGCGTTTCATTTAGATCATTTAGTTTTTCTTGATTAACCGATGGTGGGTTGTTTGGAATACCATTACCGAATGTATTCTCCTCATTGTGAATTGGTTGACCATCACCGTCCATCTTTTCTAAACAAAATGGCAAAACCTCAAAATTTTTCCTTAATACACTTTCTTCTTTACGCTTGTGAACCCCGTGAACATGTTTTTCCTGATCGGAAAATGGATGTGCAAACTCTTGATCCTTTTGGGATCTCCTTATCATACACCAAAGTACCTAACCTTCAATCACAACACAAACACAAACGGTTTTCCAAACATAAAATATATAAAAACAAGAAAAGTAAGTTTTGCAATGATAAATCCTCATAAAAGGATCGAACAATTAAAAGCTTAAACTAAATATTCGACTAGCTAACCGCTCCCCGGCAGTGGCGCCAAGAAAGTGTGATGCATGTGGAACAATACATCAATTACCCTCAAAATGTATACAAGATTCAAACACTACAAATAAGCACACACAACTAATGAGCACTTAAGACCCGGTTATTATAGCACTTTTATGCAAGTATTCGTTTCAAATTCGTCCCAAGAGAGCGGTGTAAGTCGAATAATTGAAACTATTAATCATCCTAGGGTTTGTTTGATTGGGGGATTTTGATTGATTTTGATTAACAACTAAAACGTGCACAAGTAAACAAACTTAAACTTAACAATTATAACTAGCATCAAGTAGCAAGTAATTAAATATTTAGAACTAAATCAATTAACTAAGTAGTGTTCACTTACCTAACCCTCTCTATGCTTAGATTGCCCCATTTTACCCAAGTTGCTATCACATTAGTTGTTGAACTATTAAATGTTTAGCATCACTACCAAACCTTAATCAAATTACACTTTGCAAACTCACATAAGTATTGTATTCTAAGATCAAGTCAAGTATGAGCGGTTATTGAGATTATGTTTGGGTTAAAATCACTTAAAACCCTTCAACTATCAAATCACTTAAGATAATTACACACCACTATATAGACTAAAGGCCAATTAAAACCAACCTAAACTAAGAACACAATCACTTGAAATTCTCAATTTAGTTGTCTAGATCACTTAAAGTGTTGAAGCACAAATTGATTCACTTCTCAAATCACTAAGAGAGCTACACAATATGTGTAATCAAAGTAAAGCCTAAAACAATGCATAACAATGGATCCCATAGCTAACACAATAACACTTGCTCATGTATTTCATTCAAATAACTTCATTCAATGAATTTAGGGCAAATCCTTACACTAGAGATTCATAAATAAGCAAACGCAATCAAATTAGCCAATCATGGCTAAGATTACACTAATCATAAGCATTGAAATACAAATAAACATCATATTAATCTATTACAAGTATTCAATTTAAGAACAAGAGAAATAAAGGTGGAGATTACAACCCAATATGTAAAACTAGATAGATCTAATGATAAGATTGCTTGAGCTTTTGCTTGATCTTCCAAATTAGCATTAATCTCGCTCTTGATGATGAAATTACGGTTTTGAGAAGAAAAATCATGCTTAAAATTGCAGCTCTCTCTGTAGAAACCCTATCCTTTTCCTTTATAGTTGCCCAAAAATTCTGCCTTAAAACAGCGAGGTGCCCCGGACCTATAGCAGGTGCGCCGCACCTTATAACGTGAGAGTGAGGTGCGCCGCACCATAAGGCAGGTGCGCCACACCTTATAACTGAGAATCTAATCTTCAACTTCTTAATTTGAAATTTGTTTTTTTAGTGTTAAGGTGCGCCGCTTTTTGGATCTGGTGCGCCGCACCACTATATTACACTTCCAAAATCTTCATTTTTCACTTGAAATTGCCCATTTTACACCCTTTTCAGTTTGGATCATGCCCTGCACTTTGGATCATTAAATAGGCTAGGTTTTGGTCAATATTAGATCAATTCGAGCTTTTAGCCTTGAACTGACACTTTTGTGCAAATATACGACTTTCGGGCTCAATGATCCTCAAACCGATTGAAATGAGGGAGATATTGTGAGGTAAAATGTTTGTAATTCGTGCAATATCACCTACATCATCAGATCTCTTGTGTTAACTGGATGAACCTTATTCATATGATGAGCGTGTATGGTAAGCACCTGACCCATAACCATATCGATTCTCCCCCTCATGAAGATTGTAGGAACCGAAATCATCATGGTCAAGCTTGTGAATTGGTCCAGGTGATTTACATGGTGAATTAGGAAACATATCCCTTGGTTGTGCAGTATAAAGCAGCATTGTCTCACGAATTTCGTAAAGATCGGTACGTTTGGTAAATTCAGCAAGGTATAATGCCTCCAACTCATCGACAGAGAGATATTAAAACCATAAGTTCATGTTGGTTGAGAATGTGACTGAGGTGGTGAAAGAACATTGTATCAGGTGATGGTGGAAGAATTGATAATAGGGGAACCGCAGCTGATGTTGTCAGTGATATCGATGAAAGTGTTTGATTTTTCGTGAGGCCATGTGAGTGTTTTGTAGGAATTTGTACGTATGCAGGTTGATACTTACTATTAGCCAGATTATCCCCTTCTGATGGAGGTTGACTAACAACCGGAGTTGTAGCCGCTGAGGACCGTTTTGGGTCATTCACCTCACTCTGAAAAGATAGAAGAACTACCTATCAATTTGTTTCTCATAGGAATATTAATATTCCTGACTCCTGAAGTCATCGATGTATCATGAGGTAACACATCTCTTTCAGTTACAGACTTATCACCTTGACCGTGAGTTTCAAGATCATAACGAGAAGTGGTTTTGTCCAATAGATCAATTGCTTGGTCCAAAGGATCAGTCTGTCGGAAGTCTGATAAATTTCCCAGAGGAATGTCATATTACCATTCCGTGGTGCGCGACAGATTTCCCTCATCGAGATAAGTCGGACCTCTAGGCCCTGTTTTATGTTGAGGCTCTACAACATCTCTTGGACGAGGTATATCAAGATGATTTCCAGCTAATATGGAGGGTGCCTTTTCAAGGTTTTTCGGCTCCCATTCGGCCGTTCTGGACTTTAATGATTGAGTTTCCTCAATCGATTAAGTCTGGGATGATTTAACTTCTTTGGAAGACTTTACTTCCTTTGAAGATGTAGAAACATCTTTTTGGGTGGGATTTATTCTTAAATCCTGATTAATTTGGATGGGCTTAATGTCCTTTTTATCATCCATGTGTTTATTTCTCTTGCCTACCAAAACTTGCATCTCATTTAGCGTAGGGCTTACTGTTATTATTGAAATTGATACGGAGATCGGTGAGGGTTTCCTAGAAGGCTCTAAGTTTTGGTCCGTATCAATAACAGTGTCGGCTAGGTTTTGAATGATAGAAGTGGAAGTCCCAGACCTAGTCATTCGAGTTGTTGGTGGTGTCTGAATCATCTCATCAGGTTTGTATTGCATCTTCTTCTTCGATGGTTTAGGAGATGGTTCAGTTGCTGATGTATCGTTGTCGCTCCCCTCAGTCGTTGATATGGTAGGTGTAACCCTAGTTAGACTAGGCTCACTGATCCTCACAGGTTATGATGACTTGGTAGCCCTAAGTCGTTTGAGGTTTGCCATAGGTGAAGTTTCAACTGGATTCTAGGTTCTTCTGTAACCTCTTGGGTTGGAACCGAGAGTGGTTCAACTTGTACTTGTTGTGCCCAGTTTGATAGAAGTAAACCTACAGCTTCAAGGTAAGTATCTATTCGTGAATCCATTGGATCAACTATCCTCAACAACCATTCTAGTATTGAAGCAGTGAATCTGTTGTCAGGTAGATTAGGTGTATTCATTTTTACCTCAGAAAAGATCACGATTGGAAGTCCATGAGCAGAAGGGACTGGTATAATGGCATTCCTGCAAGAGTTTAGTGCATCATTTATGAATAAATAATAAAACCTTTCACAAGGAATATACTTGCTTTGTGGCTTGTCTACTTGGAATTGAACCAGATCCCATATAAGCTCTCCGAAGTCAGCATTTTCAACCCTCACAAAAGAGTTGAATAGCTTCAGCATCGAGATTTTCATGTTGTCATTACCCCGTGGTGTCATCATCAAACACCGGTTGATGATTGAGAAGATCACATATCACGCGTAGTGAAGGAACTTCTTTTAGAAGAACCTTAAGGCAATATTCCTAACACCACTGTACCCCAAATCAAAGATTGAATTTAGCATTGCATAATTGGATATGAATGTTGGAGGATTGTTAACAACTGGATGGTTGAAGATCCATATGGAAGTCAGTCTTTTTGATTATCCTCCTTCCTTGAACACCTCTAAGATTAAAAGAGAAATGAGCAGGTTCTCCTTGAAGATTTGATAGTGAAGGAAGATTTTACTTAACAAATTTGATAGAGTGATTGAGGATTCTCAGATCTTCCTCTAGAACACTCACTGTGTAGTTTAAAGCATCCAAGATCTGATTTCTTTCATGTATGGCCAACCAGTAGTTGCCTGGGATGTTTGTTGTAGTAGTAATGAAGTAATTGTTCGTCATTTTCTGCTTGATAAGAATATAAGACCACAAGATGTTATGAATAAACAATCTCTTTATTCTTATTTTTGTTGAAGTTCTTTTTATGATTATTCAATTTTACAAGTGTTTATGGTTTTCTAACTTTCAAAAACTTTTATTCCAAAATATACACAAGTATACATAAATCATGAAGTCCAATTATCCTTATGAAATCTTGACCAATTTGACTTTTCCTCTCAATATTCATGTAATGATCATACAAGATTTGGATATTCAAGATTTATAAAACACAAAATCTAAATCAAACATCAATTTTCAATCATTCATGAAAAGATCAGATTCGGTTATATGAGAATCTGACTTTTATGTCTGATTCGGCCTCTACTTTAATTAATCATTTCAAAATCATGAACAAGATTCACACACATGAGATTCCGATACAAGAAATTTGAATAAATTGTTAAAACCTAAACAGTTTATCAGGTTTGGATATATGAGAATCTCACATATTCAAGTTACCTGTCAGATTTGCACACTACAGAATAATCATACACTTGTAATCATCATTCTAATCTAGTCGTGTTATCATTCAAACCATTATCGGATTCGCATACAATCAAAAGATGCACAGATTCACATGTTTGACTAAGGATCATATTCGCATACCAGAGTCATTAGATTCGCATAATCCAAAATCATTAAGAATCTAATAAAACATGCAATCTAAGTCATTTATATGCTAGATCCACTTATCAATCATCATTTTATCACAATCAATCAACAGCTAGTGTATGGATCTGTTTAAGCATTCGAATTGAATCCTTGCATCAAATTCGTATGATTTCAAAATTAAACTCACTTTGATAATTGATCATGAATAAAAAGACATATTTAGTTTTGATAAAGCATGAATGGTTTAGATCTATCTATATTAATAAAAAGTGTGATTGAAGTTGAATTTCACCATGATTTTTATTGAAGTTTGAATCAGATTCGGACTTTGTATCAGATTCGGATGCTTTTAATCAAGAGAATATTGGGAAAGGTAAAATATCTGACTTTTTTAGTTCAATATTTATAGTCCAAATCTGATGGTCAAAATTGGGCCGTGCGAATCTCTCATCGAATAGGTTTTTAACCGAATGTTAAGTTAATTGAGTCCAGTTATTCATTTTTGACACAAACTTTGGACCATCCGAATGTATAAAATCACAAGTTTTTCTTTTTCTATTAAATATAAGATTGAGAAAATCTTAGTTTTGAGAACGTATTAATATCAACTGTTTGTTGTCAGATTCGGACAAATGTTAAAAATTAACATTTATTCAAGAAAAATCAAGTCTTTTTGAAATTTAAATCTTTTCCAATTTTTATGATTTTTCAAAAACAAATTTTGTACTTATTGAATTTCAAGAACAATGTACAAATTTTTAGTGATACCAATTGTTAAACGGGTTGCATACTGAGATGTATACAAGCTAAATTGAATTTTAGCAATTAAAACACAAGTTTTTATGTATTCATCACTTTTCAAAAAATAAATTTTCTTTTCTTTCTCCCATTTCTCCCCCTAAAAATGTGATATAAAAGTAAGTAAATCACCATTTTGATCTAACTAAAGAAGATTTGAAGAAAAAAATGCTCCCCCTTGAGTGAATCAGTTACCTCCCCCTATAATAACTATTGAAATGCATATCAAAGGAGAAATCATAGATTCAAAAACTCCCCCTAGAAGAATGCTATTTAAAGCATTTGATGGTCAGTAGCTTCCCCTAGAAAGTATATACTCCCCCTAAACACAAGATCCTTACGTATGATACCAATTGTATTAAAGAAGTTAAGAACTATACACTACCATGCCTATTTGTGGAATCAAGAACTGTAGCCTAACCTCATCCAAAGGTTTGGTATACATGTCTGCTAATTGTAATTTTGTAGGCACAAAGTATAACTCTACATCTTCCTTTTCTACATGGTCCTTGATAAAGTGATAACATATATCTATGTCTTTAGTCTTAGAGTGTTAATCCGGGTTGCTAGTGATGGCAATGTCACTTTATGAATCACAATAGATTGGGGTTTTAGAAATCTTAAAACCATAGTCTAATAGTTGAGTTTGCATTCATAAAACGTGTGAACAACAGTGAGTTGCATCAATGTACTCAGGCCCAGCTGTTGATAAAGAAGCATAATTTTGTTTCTTGGATGACCAACCAACTACTCTAGTTCCCAACATCTGAAGTGATCTGGATGTCCTTTTCCTATCTACATGACAACTGCCATGATCCGCATCTGTGTAAGTAGTAATATTGAAATCTGATCCATGAGGATACCAAATTCCAAGGTTAGGTGTACCTTTAAGGTATTGAATAATTCTAACCATCGATTTGAAGTGTGATTTCTTTGGGTTAGACTGAAATCGAGCACAGACAGTTACATCAAGTGTAATGTCTGGTCTACTGGTAGTCAGATACATGAGAGAACCAACCATGCTTGGATAAAGAGTAATATCAAAGGGTTCCCCATTTTCATCAGCATTGAGCAAAGTCCTCATGGGGTTGACATTAGTTTCAAATCATTCATTTTAAAACATTTTAATATATCGTTAATGTATTTTATTTAAGTGATAAAAATGTCATTTAGTAATTATTTTACTTGTAACCCCAAGAATAAACTGAGCTCATCTAACATGCTCATTTCAAATTTCTTGGCCATAAGGTCACCAAATTCTTTGCATAGGTAACAACCCTACTTTTTCCGTTACTAACGTTACTTGTCCGTTAAATATTTAACGAGGATTACATAGAAACTTATGTGTTTAATTGAATTAAATGCATACTTGATCCTAGTGGATTACTTGAATTAATATGGTTATATTAATTGATGAACTTGTTTCGGATAGCGAAATACTTAGTAAACGAAACGATTTCGATGATCGCCTAGAAAGCTTTTCAGTTTACGGAACTCAGAAGAACAATAACATAATTATTTTTTATAATTATATACATTTTGAAAACTTACTTAATTTATTATTCGTTTAATAAGTTAAACCCGGTGATTTCGTTTCAACGACTAGTTAACGTTACGGAGACCGGTACGGTTAACGGCACTCTAAACAGACCACGCGCGTACAAGCTATTAGTCAAAGTGAGCCCAAGAACACTCCTATTGGGCCATTCAGCCGAACTCCCTCCCCTCTCCCTTAATTGGACTTAAGTTGTTTTACTGGGTCACTAGTTATCTAATTAGGGCCCTAAACTTAGATATAAAAGGAAAATTAGATAATAAACTCTCACACACAAAGATACTAGTCGACTTTTTGCTCTCCCTCTCCCCCTTGTTTGGCCGTTGACATCAACACACCACCACCATCATCAAACCTCAAAATTAGAACAAGTCTTGAAGATAAAAGTTGTTGCTTTGATCGTTCTACACGTGTTTATACTTGTAATTTGTATTTTTAAGGTATAACTCATAACCCTAATTTTTCTAGATCAGTTTTTCTTTCAATTACATAGTGTAATGGTGTCTAGTGCTAAATTAATTGCATGTACAATTGTTGTTAGTCGGTAATTTGCTCGATTGTTGTCTTTTACATGAATCACGAATTTAATTGTTATGAATCTGATCAAATGAGTTTATGTAATGATCTTTTAATGTATCTAGATAGATAGATCTCAAAAAAAAATAATAAATCTGGACTTTGGATTTACATGATTTCGTTATCGTATGATTAAGTTATGATCAATCGAAGTTTTTGTTAGGGTTTTACATGCTATCCAAATTTTCTAGAATATATGCTTTATGAATTCGTCATTAAAATGATAACCATTGAATTCCTTGTTAAAAATTACTCAATTTGGACTCAATAATCGTGTCAAAAGGTTTTGTATTGCTCTTTGTGTGATAAAATGAACAATTGACGTTTTATATTGAGCTGAAACTGTATTCGTAGTCACAAGAAATGACCGCACATGAATTATAATTTGATTGAGACCTTGACCTTCTGGAATATGATTATTTAGATTTTCCTAAGCATATTACATTTGCATTCTAGCTTCTGAAAATGTGATTTTCCATGTGTTATGTGCATCACCAATGACATGTCTGAATGCTGTTTAAATCTGAATGGTCTGTAGAGTTATGCAAAACTGTACAGATTGGCTACATGAATGTCTTTGGTTATTTTATCACTGAAACTTTGGAGTATCTATAGTAATCTTCAATTGTCTGTTTGTTAATAAATTAAAAGAGAATTTTCCTAAAACTGATGCGCGTGCAGAAACTGATTTGGTAAATCGTAACTAGACCCTTTCTGAAACCCAACTTGTAGACATCGTATGAAGGCCAGGTTAGACTTTTTGGAATCTTTTTTGAGTCTAGTTATGATCTGGAGTTTACCATGTTGTCATGATCTATATGCTATGAATTGTGCTCGTTGTTTGTAAGATGTTCGCATATTCGATGCCATGCAATAAACTGCGTACGTGTAATTGATGAACTATAAGCTATAACATGTTACTTGACTTAGGATTGACATGTTGACCAAGATTGCATGACCTACTGAGATGTTTGACTTTAGTTGACCACTTTGACCGAGTTGACCTTTGGTTTGACTTTGGTTGACTTTTGTTGACTTGCTTGGACTAGTTGACTTTTACTTGTTTATTAAGTCAGTCTGAGCACTAGAACTATGCGTACACTATGGGTTGACATAGTGTGACCTATGTATTTATTCAAGATGACCTATTTGACTAGGTTGCATTTCTCGGTCGTGATTGTCCGACTACCGTACGGTTTTACTAAGAGATTTACTGTACTTTGCTAAGGTGATTCTACAGTCCCTACTACTTTTTACATGGGATGAGATAACATGCTATTTCAAATGTTTTACATATTAGGCACGAGTAACTAAACGATATACATATGCGTTCAGATCAAAAATCCCTTAGCTTGATTATATTAATTACTTTACGTAAGCTCGACTTATAGGGACGGTACCGTTAGGTTTGACAAACCTCGCCTCAACGTACGGGGTGCTTATTCTGTTTTAATTTGTGCACTTGATCGGTGTATGCTTAGAAAGGGTAAAAGGAAGACGCGTAGCGCTTTAGCTATCCGCAGGGTTAAAGTCTTATAATTAAGTGCTCATAAAAGTGTATAACTTTTACGATGTTTTTCAAAAATCTCGTGGCCTAACTTATGATAAATTCTTTACTAAACCTGTAGATTCACTCAACATTTTCGTTAACCTTTTGAATGTTTTTATCTCAGGTCCTTAGAGGTAATGCTTCCGCTTGGTGAAGTTGTCTTGCTTGCATGTTGCTAGTACTGGAGTGCAGTCCAGCATGTTTTATCCTTTCTATTTTCAAGAACATACATTCACATTGAAAACGATTTAATTTAGTTACTTTTTGAGAGTATTTATTTTGGTCATTGATGTCAAACCATTTTCGGAATTATTTTACATTTAATGACTTTGTCAGTTGAATTTAATGCGAATGCTTTTAGGAAAACGTCTCATATAGAGGGCGTGACCGTTAACTGTGGGACCAGAGTTAATATGCCGTTAGTGGATTCTGACGGGGTATTATAATAGGGCCAGAGACGTGGAAGCAAAAATAATATCATCAACGTAAATTTGAACTAAAAGGATGTGACCATGATGTTTACAATTGAAGAGCGTTGTGTCAATTGTTCCATGGGAGAATTCATTTTCCAGCAAATACTTTGTTAAGGTCTCGTACTGATGTGCTCTATCAGATCGTAATTTTAATCAAGAAATAGCAATTCAACTAGCACATATCTATAGGCTAGTGTACCTAATCATGTAGTAGTATAGAAATGATAAATTCAGATTTCGTTCCTAGGGAAAATAAATATAAATTAAAACTTATGAATTTACTCTAAACATATTAACAAAGCAGGGGGTTTTTTGTTTAACGACTGGAATGTCAGAGTGGTGTTTTAAAACTAACTTGAAATTAAAATGAGAATTATGGAGAACCAACAGAATAAGAATAATATGTCTATATTATCTTTGTTCACTTTGACACAGGGAGTATTTATGTTTAAGTCCTGATAAATTTCGTCAATGCGTGAAGTCTCCTAACTAGGTCTAGCCATACAGTCGCGGTCTTGGGATCTAGATACATAAAATTTAACAAACTTAATGATTTGAACTTGTGATTTTGTACGGTCGCGGTCTCCACTAATTACGCTAACTGGTTGTTGCTTACACTTCACCTTCGTCTATCTTTCTTAATGAAGTTTAATCCGCTTTCTTGGTCAGGATAACATATGATTTCTAGGTCACCAAATCATAATCTAAAGACTCTAACTAATGAGTTTTCAATTCAACGAGTCACAAATAATAGCTTAATAAGCTTAATCAATAATAAATAGATAGAACGTTCTTCCTTCAAATATTAAATTTTGTAAAAAGGAATAAATTAATATAAAAGAACTCCAATGTCAAAGTATTTAGCCTAAATAGAAATATATTGTTTAGCTAACAATCATATTAAGATAACAAAGCATTACTAAATAAAAATAGAAATTCATGATTGTAAAATCAAAAGATAAACCGAATTAAATGAGTTTCCGGAATGAGATTCGAGTTCAAGATGATTAATATGTTGTAGAGCTGATGTTTCTTGCTCTTTTTTGGTACTTGGAATGGTGGATAGGATACTTCTTGGGAGGAAAATCGTGGCTGCTCCTCCCAATGGTATATCTTAGGGATAAAATATGTAATTTAGCTTTTATACCCTTTTTGGCCGACTCGACCATACGCCGCATTAGGGGTTTTGATAGGTCAGATCATGTTGAGATTAGAAGAAAAGACAAGTTAGAATGAGATTCGGTAAGTGTAAAAGAGATTCGGTATGAGAGAGAATCAATAAGATTTACATTCCACAGCTTCTAGAACTCAGTTACAATGCAATGGCTATCTAATTAGGACTACTTAGGTTCCTTATATAGCCCTCTTCTAAGGAACCATCATTTAAGCTTATTTCACATTTACATTGTACAACTTCGGGGTCCTAACAATCTCCCCCTTAGTGTTAAATGTGAACTTTACAATATAATCCTATTGAGTAAACTAAAGGAACTTTGTTCCTCTGAAGTGAACTTTGGTTTTGAATCCCTTGAGATTCTCATATCTTCGTATGTTTATTCTTGTCTTTAGATAACTTTTCAATCTTGTGAGAATGTATTTAACAATCTCATTATCTTCAGTTGAATAGCAGTTATTGATCAATCTCCATCTCAAGTATTTGAAAGCATACATCAACGTTCCGTCTGAGTATCTTCTGAAATCTGAGACTCTGATGAAGATCTTTGTATAGTGAGAATTGACAAACACAAACCCATAAGGACAGTCACTCACTTCAAGTAAGGACATTTATCTTAGCTCTTTGATTACTTGATTTGGCGGTTTGATTCCGAGCTTTTTGTGTCCAGATTCTAACCCCATCTGAAAATCGTGAACAGACATCCATCTCATAGAGTCAAGAATAAATCTGTAGACTGCCTTCATCGCAGTAGCATGATAAATTGTTGCAGATTCATTCAAGTCAATAAAGTAATTGTAGATGAAAATAATGTCGTCCATCTTCAGTTTATCAAAATCTGCTTCAGAGAACTGATAATCCTCATCATCCATTCTTGTTACCGGAAACACTGGCATCTTCACTCCATCCTTATTAATCATCAAAACTTTATTTATGCTTTTGATCTCTGAATTCCGCTGCTCTTGAAGTTTTTCTTCATTCTTAAATTTAAATTTGTTGCGAACACTCAGATAAGCTTTGAGATATTCCGGATTCTTATGATATTTCCATGCACCTAGAACACTCATTGATGCAGAAAGGACGAGATCAGAATCACCATAGATTCTATACGCATGTTGTTCAATGAATGGTGAACGAAGAATCATCTTCCCTTCTTCCTCACTAAGTTGGAAATCAGCATCACACTCAAGAACAATCTCTGCAATTTGAAATGGAACATTCAGATCAGGAGGAGTCGTAGTATCTTCCTTACCATTAGAGAAAATCTCCTTTTCAAAGTGTATCCCAAATTCATCAGTTGGATATGAAAAGTTAACAAATTGATGATCGTTGAATTCATTGGTGACACTCGACGACCCCTTCAAAATATCTTCAATATTATCGAAGTTTTGATTGTCCTCTTCAGCTGACTTATTCTCTACTTGATCAGCTGAATCCATAATCATAAGCATCCTGAGTCACCTTCTCTCTGACCTTTCGATTCATCTAGAAAACTTTCACACTGGATTTCCTCAATTTCATCACTTTCAGAATCAGATATATCAACAACATCTTGATCCTTATGTTGACTAGATGCACCAGTTTCATAAGTTGATCGTTGAAAACCAGTGGACCGATAACCACTTTGTCTATTCTCCCCCTCATGAAGATTGTCGGGATCGAAATCATCATGATCAGGCATGTGAATTGGTCCAGGTGACTTGTATGGATATAAAGGATATATTATCCTTGCTTGCTCAAGATAAATCATCAAAATCTCGCGAACTTCATCAAGATCAGTTCTTTTAGCAAACTCATCAAGATATAGTTCCTCCACCTCATTGTCAGAGAGATATCTTAATCCATATCTATTCGAAATCCGAGAAGGTGACCCAGTTGGTGAAACAACGGTGTAACCACGAACAACATCAGCATCAGCAACAACTGTTGAAGGCGATGTCGGTGGAAGTGTTTGATTTGCCGTGAGGGCAGGTAAGGATATTCGTGCGGTATTATACTTATATGTAGGGCTGTACATACTGCTAGTCAGATTCGTGATATCCCCTTCTGATGGAGGTTGGACAACAACCGGAGTTGTCGTCGGCGAAGTTTCTTTCGAAGCATCCGCTTCCATGACTTTAGTCTCATGAGACTCTGACAAAGTAGTAGAACTACCCGTCAGTTTAAATCTCGCAGAGATATTGCTATCTCCGACTCCTGAAATCATTAATATACCATGAGGTGGTACATATCTTTCAGTTAACGACTCTTCCTCCAGACCCTGAGTTTCAGAATTCGAAAGATAAGTGGTTTGAACCAATGGACCACTTTCATGAACCAAGGGATTAGTCTGCTGGAAGTAAGATAAATATCCCGAAGGATTGTCATGTTGACTCATTTCCATGGGACGCGACAGATCTCCCTCATCAAGATAAGCCAGACCTCGAGGCCCTGTTGTATGTTGAGGCACAGCAGGATATCCAGCCGATACGCAGGGTACCTTTTCAAGACTTTTCGGCTCCCCTTCGGCCGTTCTGGAATTCAATGATTGAGTTTCCTCAATCGATTGAGTCAACGCAGACTTTACTGCAGAGGAAGACTTTACTTCCTTAGATGTCGAAGCATCTTGCTGTGTAGGATTTATTATTAAGTCCTGTTTAGATTGGATAGGCTTATTGGTCTTTTTACCCCATCCGTGCGTTTAGCTCTCTTACCTACTGAAGCTTGCACTTCATTTAGTGTAGGGCTTACTGTCATTATTGGATGTGATACGGAAATGGGTGAGGGTGACCTAATCGGCACTAGGTCTTGGTCCGTATCACCAATGGTTGGAGTAACTGTTTGGTGGATGATGGGTGTCAAAGTCCTAGATCTAGTTACTCGTTGGGTTGGCGGAGTCTGAATCATCTCATCAGGCATAAATCGAGTTCTCTTAGGAGAATGTTCAGGAGATGATTCAGTCGCTGAAGAATCAGTGTCACTGATCTCTTCGAGTGTTGTTGAAAGGGTTGGTTCAATCCTAGATGATCTAGGTTCCCTGATCCTCATAGGTTGAGCATGATGTGCTACCCTAGAACGTTTGAGGTTCACCCTAAGTGGAGGATTAGCTGGCTCGGGTGGTTGTACTACAGGTTCCTCTACAACCTCTGGGGCTGGAACTGCGGCGGGTTCAACTTGTGCTTGTTGTACCGGGTTAGAAAGAGGTATTCCTACAGCCTCAAAATATGAACGCATTCGAGCGTCTTGGGGTGCAGATAGCCTCACAAGCCAATTTGGAATCAGCACAGTGAATTGATTATCAGATACCATCTGGGTATTCATCTTCAGCTCCCCAAATCTTTTCATCTGTAATCCATGTGTACCTGGTACAAATATATTTGCATTACTGCAAGCATTGATAGCATCATGAATAAAGATACAGAAAAACCTTTCACAAGGGATGTATGAACCCCTTGGCTTATCAACTTGGGCTTGAACCAGTTCCCATAGAAGTTCTGTATAGTCAGGAGTCTCTACTCTTGTGAATGAGTAGAACAGCCTCAGCATTGGCACCGTCAAGCTGTCTGATCTACTCCTTGTCATCAACAAGCATCTGTTGATGATTGAGAAGATCACATACCACCTTGAGTGCAAGTATTTCTTCTGAAACTTAGCCGGTGGAACATTGGTAGCTCCAACATAACCAAGATCA
The DNA here is from genome assembly GCF_046630445.1 of Rutidosis leptorrhynchoides. Taxonomy (NCBI): domain Eukaryota; kingdom Viridiplantae; phylum Streptophyta; class Magnoliopsida; order Asterales; family Asteraceae; genus Rutidosis; species Rutidosis leptorrhynchoides. The sequence continues at coordinate 126,439,582 of NC_092342.1, read as the reverse complement.
AAGATTGATGACATCATCTGCTGAGTAGCAGGGAAAGCAGGAGCATTCTGTATAAGAGGATGCTGAAAGATCCTCCTGAAGTCAGCTTTTGTGATACTCCTCATCCCTTGTACTCCTCTTAGCTCAAACTCAAATAGAGCTTGTGTACCCTCTGGATTTGCAGCAGTAGGTTGTGTAGCTTCCACAAACCTAATAGTGAAATGTCCCGTTCATATTGATTATAAACGTTCCATATTAATTGATTTCGTCGCGAGGTTTTGACCTCTATATGAGACATTTTTCAAAGACTGCATTCATTTTTAAAACAACCATAACCTTTATTTTATCTATAAAGGTTTAAAAAGCATTACGTAGTTTATCAAATAATGATAATCTAAAATATACCGTTTACACACGACCATTACATAATGGTTTACAATAATAATATATTTCATCAAAAATAAGTTTCTTGAATGCAGTTTTTACATAATATCATACAAGCATGGACTCCAAATATTGTCCTTATTTTAGTATGCAACAGCGGAAGCTCTTAATAATCACCTGAGAATAAACATGCTTAAAACGTCAACAAAAATGTTGGTGAGTTATAGGTTTAACCTATATATTATCAAATCATAATAATAGACCACAAGATTTCATATTTCAATATACATCCCATACATAGAGATAAAAATCATTTATATGGTGACCACCTAGTAACCGAAATTAAGAAGATGCATATTAGAATATCCCCTATCATTCCGAGAAATCCTTCGGACATGATAAAAACGAATTCGAAGTACTAAAGCATCCGGTACTTTGGATGAGGTTCGTTAGGCCCAATAGATCTATCTTTAGGATTCGCGTCAATTAGTAGATCGGTTTACTAATTCTTAGGCTACCAAGCAAAAGGGGCATATTCGGCTTCGATCATTCACCCATATAATGAAGTTTCATTTACTTGTGTCTATTTCGTAAAACATTTATAAAACTGCGTGTATTCTCATCCCAAAATATTAGATTTTAAAAGTGAGACTATAACTCACTTTCACAGATTTTTACTTCGTCGGGTAGTAAGACTTGGCCACTGGTCGATTCACGAACCTATAACAAATATGTACATATATATCAAAGTATGTTCAAAATATATTTACAACACTTTTAATACATTTTGATGTTTTAAGTTTATTAAGTCAGCTGTCCTCGTTAGTAACTTATAACTAGTTGTCCATAGTTAGATGTACAGAAATAAATTGATATATATAATCTTGAATCAATCCACGACCCAGTATATACACATCTCAGGCTAGATCACAACTCAAAGTATATATATTTTTGGAATCAACCTCAACCCTGTATAGCTAACTCCAACATTACTGCATATAGAGTGTCTATGGTTGTTCCAAATAATATACATAGATGGGTCGATATGATATGTCAAAACATTTGCATACGTGTCTATGGTATCCCAAGATTACATAATATATTAGAATACAATACAATATAAGTTAGCTAGGATATGATTAATATAGATTTGTTACCAATTTTCACGTAGCTATAATAAGCAAAAATATCCAATCTTGTTTTACCCATAACTTCTTCGTTTTAAATCCGTTTTGAGTGTTTCAAGTTGCTATAGTTTCATATTGAACTTAACTTTATGAATCTAAACAGAAAAAATATAAGTTTATAGTCAGAAATACAGGTTACAAGTCATTTTTGTAAAGGTAGTCATTTTAGTCGAAAGAACGACGTCTAGATGACCATTTTGGAAAACATACTTCCACTTTGAGTTTAACCATGATTTTTGGATATAGTTTCATGTTCATAAGAAAAATCATTTTTCCCAGAAGAACAACTTTTAAATCAAAGTTTATCATAGTTTTTAATTAACTAACCCAAAACAGCCCGCGGTGTTACTACGACGGCAGTTCGCTTGTATCGACCAGAGGGAAGTTGACTTCTCGGCCAGAACCAGAGCAGAAGATCCAGTTTTACGGTGTTTTTCGTGTTTTCTGGTTTTAAATCATTAAGTTAGCATATCATATAGATATAGAACATGTGTTTAGTTGATTTTAAAAGTCAAGTTAGAAAGATTAACTGTTGTTTGCGAACAAGTTTAGAATTAACTAAACTATGTTCTAGTGATTTCAAGTTTAAACCTTCGAATAAGGTAGTTTTATATATATGAATCAAATTATGTTATGAACATCATTACTACCTCAGGTTTTGTGGATAAACCTACTGGAAATGAGAAAAATAGATCTAGCTTCAAAGGATCCTTGGATGGCTTGAAAGTTCTTGAAGCAGAATCATGAAACAAAAATAAGTTCAAGTAAGATTTCCACTCGAAATAAGATTGTTATAGTTATAGAAATTGAATCAAAGTTTGAATATAAGTATTACCTTGTATTAGAAAGATATCTTACTATAAATAAGAAAGATTTCTTGAGGTTGGATGATCACTTTACAAGATTGGAAGTAAGCTAGCAAACTTGGAAGTATTCTTGATTTTATGAAACTAGAACTTATAGAATTTATGAAGAACACTTAGAACTTGAAGATAGAACTTGAGAGAGATCAATTAGATGAAGAAAATTGAAGAATGAAAGTGTTTGTAGGTGTTTTTGGTCATTGGTATATGGATTAGATATAAAGGATGTGTAATTTTGTTTACATGTAAATAAGTCATGAATGATTACTAATATTTTTGTAATTTTATGAGATATTTCATGCTAGTTGCCAAATGATGGTTCCCACATGTTTTAGGTGAATCAAATGGGCTGCTAAGAGCTAATCATTGAAGTGTATATACTAATAGTACATACATCTAAAAGCTGTGTATTGTACGAGTACAAATACGGGTGCATACGAGTAGAATTGTTGATGAAACTGAACGAGGATGTAATTGTAAGCATTTTTGTTAAGTAGAAGTATTTTGGTAAGTTTCTTGAAGTCTCTAAAAAGTGCATGAATACATATTAAAACACTACATGTATATACATTTTAACTGAGTCGTTAAGTCATCGTTAGTCGTTACATGTAAATGTTGTTTTGAAACCTTTAGGTTAACGATCTTGTTAAATGTTTTAACCCATTGTTTATTATATCTAAAGAGATGTTAAATTATTACATTATCATGATATTATGATATATTAATATATCTTAGTATGATATATATACAGTTAAATGTTGTTACAACGATAATCGTTACATATATGTCTCGTTTCGAAATCATTAAGTTAGTAGTCTTGTTTTTATATATGTAGTTCATTGTTAATACACTTAATGACATGTTTACTTATTATTTATCATGATTAAACATAGTGTATCAATATCTTAATATGATTCATATGTATTTAGTAAGACGTTGTTATAACGATAATCGTTATATATATCGTTTCGAGTTTCTTAATTCAATAAACTCAATTTTATGTATTTAACTCATTGTTAAAATACCTAATGAGATACTTACTTATCATAATATCATGTTAACTATATATATAATCATATATATGTCATCATATAGTTTTTACAAGTTTTAACGTTCGTGAATCACCAGTCAACTTGGGTGGTCAATTGTCTATATGAAACCTATTTTAATTAATCAAGTCTTAATAAGTTTGATAGCTTAACATGTTAGAAACACTTAATCATGTAAATAACAATTTCATTTAATATATATAAACATGGAAAAGTTCGGGTCACTACAGTACCTACCCGTTAAATAAATTTCGTCCCGAAATTTTAAGCAGTTGGAGGTGTTGACGTATTTTCTGGAAATAAGTGCGGGTATTTATTCTTCATCTGATCTTCTCATTCCCAGGTGAACTCAAGTCCTCTATGAGCATTCCATCGAACTTTAACAATTGGTATCTTGTTTTGCTTAAGTCTTTTAACCTCACGATCCATTATTACGATGGGTTCTTTGACGAATTTAATTTTTTCGTTGATTTGGATTTCATCTAACGGAATAGTGAGATCTTCTTTAGCAAAACATTTCTTCAAATTTGAGACGTGGAAAGTGTTATGTACAGCCGCGAGTTGTTGTGGTAATTCAAGTCGGTAAGCTATTGGTCCGACACGATCAATAATCTTGAATGGTCCTATATACCTTGGATTTAATTTCCCTCGTTTACCAAATCGAACAACGCCTTTCCAAGGTGCAACCTTAAGCATGACCATATCTCCAATTTCAAATTCTATATCTTTTCTTTTAATGTCGGCGTAGCTCTTTTGTCGACTTTGGGCGGTTTTAAACCGTTGTTGAATTTAGATGATCTTCTCGGTAGTTTCTTGTATTATCTCCGAACCCGTAATCTGTCTATCCCCCACTTCACTCCAAAAAATTGGAGACCTGCACTTTCTACCATAAAGTGCTTCAAACGGCGCCATCTTAATGCTTGAATGGTAGCTGTTGTTGTAGGAAAATTTTGCTAACGGTAGATGTCGATCCCAACTGTTTCTGAAATCAATAACACATGCTCGTAGCATGTCTTCAAGCATTTGTATCGTCCTTTCGCTCTGCCCATCAGTTTGTGGATGATAGGCAGTACTCATGTCTAGACGAGTTCCTAATGCTTGCTGTAATGTCTGCCAGAATCTTGAAATAAATCTACCATCCCTATCAGAGGTAATAGAGATTGGTATTCCATGTCTGGAGACGACTTCCTTCAAATACAGTCGTGCTAACTTCTCCATCTTGTCATATTCTCTTATTGGCAGGAAGTGTGCTGATTTGGTGAGACGATCAACTATTACCCAAATAGTATCAAAACCACTTGCAGTCCTTGGAAATTTAGTGATGAAATCCATGGTAATGTTTTCCCATTTCCATTATGGGATTTCGGGTTGTTGAAGTAGACCTGATGGTTTTTGATGCTCAGCTTTGACCTTAGAACACGTCAAACATTCCCCTATGTATTTAGCAACATCGGCTTTCATACCTGGCCACCAAAAATGTTTCTTGAGATCTTTGTACATCTTCCCCGTTCCCGGATGTATTGAGTATCTGGTTTTATGAGCTTCTCTAAGTACCATTTCTCTCATATCTCCAAATTTTGGTACCCAAATTCTTTCAGCCCTATACCGGGTTCCGTCTTCCCGAATATTAAGATGCTTCTCCGATCCTTTGGGTATTTCATCCTTTAAATTTCCCTCTTTTAAAACTCCTTGTTGCACCTCCTTTATTTGAGTAGTAAGGTTATGGTGAATCATTATATTCATAGCTTTTACTCGAATGGGTTCTCTGTACATTCTGCTCAAGGTGTCGGCTACCACATTTGCCTTCCCCGGGTGATAACGAATCTCAAAGTCGTAATCATTCAACAATTCAATCCATCTGTGGTGCCTCATGTTCAGTTGTTTCTGATTAAATATGTGTTGAAGACTTTGGTGGTCGGTATATATAATACTTTTGACCCCATATAAGTAGTGCCTCCAAGTCTTTAATGCAAAAACAACTGCGCCTAATTCCAAATCATGCGTCATATAATTCTGCTCGTGAATCTTCAATTGTCTAGATGCATACGCAATTACTTTCGTTCGTTGCATTAATACACAACCTAGACCTTGCTTTGAGGCGTCACAATATATCACAAAGTCATCATTCCCTTCAGGTAATGATAATATAGGTGTCGTAGTTAACTTTTTCTTCAACAATTGAAACGCTTTTTCTTGTTCATCCTTCCATTCAAATTTCCTCCCTTTATGCGTTAATGCAGTCAAGGGTTTTGCTATTTTGGAAAAATCTTGGATGAATCTCCTGTAATAACCAGCTAGTCCTAAAAATTAGCGTATGTGTTTCGGAGTTTTCGGGGTTTCCCACTTTTCAACGGTTTCAATCTTTGCTGGATCCACCTGAATACCTTCTTTGTTCACTATGTGACAGAGGAATCGAACTTCTTCCAACCAAAATGCACACTTTGAAAACTTAGCGTACAGTTTTTCTTTTCTCAGCAACTCTAGCACTTTTCTCAAATGTTCTTCGTGCTCTTGATCATTCTTCGAGTAAATAAGTATGTCATCGATGAAAACAATGACAAACATATCAAGATATGGCCCACACACTTGGTTCATGAGGTCCATGAATACAGCTGGTGCGTTAGTCAATCCAAACGGCGTAACCATAAACTCGTAATGACCATAACGCGTCCTAAAAGCAGTCTTTGGAATATCATCCTCCTTTACCCGCATTTGATGATATCCAGAACGTAAATCAATCTTTGAATAAATAGACGAGCCTTGTAGTTGATCAAATAAGTCGTCGATTCTCGGTAGTGGGTAGTGGTTCTTGATGGTAAGTTTGTTCAACTCTCAGTAGTCGATACACAACCTGAATGTACCATCTTTCTTCTTGACAAACAAAACAGGAGCTCCCCATGGTGATGTGCTTGGTCGAATGAAACCACGCTCTAAAATTTCCTGTAACTGACTTTGTAATTCTTTCATTTCGCTGGGTGCGAGTCTGTATGGAGCACGAGCTATTGGTGCAGCTCCTGGTACAAGGTCTATTTGAAATTTAACGGATCGATGTGGGGGTAATCCCAGTAATTCTTTCGGAAATACATCGGGAAATTCTTTTGCGATGGGAACATCACTGATGTTCTTTTCTTCAGGTTTAACTTCCTCGATGTGTGCTAGAATGACGTAACAACCTTTTCTTATTAGTTTTTACGCCTTCAAACTACTAATAAGATTTAATTTCGCGTTGTTCTTTTCTCCGTACACCATTAAAGGTTTTCCTTTTTCACGCATAATGCGAATCGCATTTTTATAACAAACAACCTCTGCTCTTACCTTCTTCAACCAGTCCATGCCAATTATTACATCAAAACTCCCTAACTTGACTGGTATTAAATCAATCTTAAACATTTCATCACCCAGTTTAATTTCTCTATCCCGACATATATTATCTGCTGAAATTAATTTACCATTTGCTAATCCGAGTAAAAATTTATTATCCAAAGGCGTCAATGGGCAACTTAATTTAGCACAAAATTCTCTACTCATATAGCTTCTATCCGCACCCGAATCAAATAAAACATAAGCAGATTTATCATCAATAAGAAACATACCCGTAACAAGCTTCGAGACTTCCTGTGCTTCTGCCGCATTAATATTGAAAACTCTTCCACGGCCCTGCCCATTAGTATTCCCCTGATTCGGGCAATTTCTAATAATGTGGCCCGGTTTTCCACATTTATAACAAACAACGTTGGTATTACTTGCTCCGACACTATTCGTTTCTGCATTACTTATTCCGACATTATTTGTTCCTTTAGTACTGTTAAACTTTGGTCCGTAGACCTCACACTTTGTTGTGCTATGACCATTTCTTTTACACCTATTGCAAAATGTCGTGCAAAACCCCTGATGATTTTCTTCACACCTATGACATGGCTGTTTTTGGTTTTTGTTGACGTATTTGTTATTGAGGTTGTTGTTGGGATTGTTATTGTTGTTGAAACGGTTGTTGTAGTTGTAGTTGTTGTTGGGATGTTTGTTGTAGTTATTGTTAGGATTGCGGTTATTGTTGCGATTGTTGTTGCAGTTGTTGGGATAGTTTTTGCGATTGTGGTTGTAATTATTGTTGTTGTTGTACTGGTGACTCTTGTCACCGTTTTCCTCCCACTTCCTCTTGAGTTGTTTCATGTTGGCTTCTTCGATCGCCTGCTCTTTAATTCTTCCCTCAATCTGATTTATGAGTTTATGAGCCATTCGACTTGCCTTCTGTATAGAAGCGGCCTCGTGTGAACTCACATCTTCTTGAATTCTTACTGGTAACCCTTTTACAAATGCGTCAATATTCTCTTCTTCATCTTCGAATGCTCCCGGACACAATAGGCACAACTCTGTGAATCGTCGTTCATATGTGGTAACATCGAACCCTTGTGTTCGTAACTCTCTAAGTTCTGCCTTGAGTTTAATGACTTCGTTTCTAGGACGGTACTGCTCGTTCATCAATTGCTTGAATGCCGACCACGGTAGTGCGTAAGCAGCATTTTGTCCTACCTGTTCAAGATAGGTGTTCCACCACGTTAACGCAGTAACTATGAAGGTATGCGTAGCGTACTTAACTTTGTCCTCTTCAGTACACTTACTTATGGCAACACCGATTCGACTTTCTCGATCCACCGTTTCAATCCAATTGGTCCTTCGGTTCCATCAAATTCCAAAGGTTTGCAGGCAGTGAATTCTTTGTAGGAGCATCCTACATGATTTCTTGCACAGTTAGCTACATTGCTAGATTTAGAGTTATTGTTAGTATGTAGTGCAGCCTGTACTGCAGCTATGTTTGCAGCAAGAAAGGTACGAAATTCCTCTTCGCTCATATTCATGGTGTGTCGAGTAGTCGGTGCCATTTCCTTCAAAATTGCCAACTGAATCGAGTTAATCATACTGAATATTAAGAGTAGTCAATAGTATTTTGTAGCATAATATGAACTCATTTATAAAAGCTTTTTCTTCATATTAGCGTTTTATAAGTTTAAATTCGGGTACTACCTACCCATTAAGTTCATACTTAGTAGCTAATATACAATTCAACTACTACAAATCCATATGAAAAACTGATTATAATAATATATCACATACAAATATTCTTCAAACTTACAACTTCGCTATATTACATATAACATGAAATATAATACACTTTGATACATGACAGTTTTGAAGATAAATCTAGTTAATACGCAAGTTGTTCAGCAACGGAAATAAAGACACGTAATTCATAAGTCCAAAAACAAGTCATGCATTCTGGTTTTACTAAGACGACTTCCCATCCTTGGTCTTGTGGAAAATAACCGTTATGACCATTGGCTAGGCAGCATGTTGTAATGTCGTCAAAAGGACGAGGGTTTCGTAATGTCCAACAGCCCTGTAATAATCTAAAAACCTTGTTTCTCACCCCAACTACTTAATCCGTCACTTGTGGGAATATTTTATTTAAAAGCTGCAATCCGATGTTCTTTTTCTCACTTTAGTAAGAAGCGAACATCACTAACCCGTAAGCATAACATGCTTCTTTATGTTGCATGTTAGAAGCTCTTTTTAATTCACGAAATCCTATGTTGGGATATGTTGAGTCAAAATAGGTTCTTAACCCGTAGCGTAAAATTGCATTTGGGTTCCCCGCATTTAACGCTTTAAAGAAAACACGGCGTAACTTACGGTCTCCCCAATTTGATATACCCCACTATCAAAGGAAAGCCTTTTATAAACTAACGCATTTTTGGAAAGTCTTTCAAATGTTTGACAAGTTAATTTTGCCATAATTAATTGTGCTGATGAATTCTGACCGACTCTAGAAAAGATTTCCTCAATCGTATCCTCTGGTAGATCTTCTAAAATATTCAGTTGTCTACCCTTAACGTCCATTTTGTTTTTATAATGTAAAAGAGACAAGGATTAGATTCGTAAAAGATAATTAACAAACAATACAAGCAATTTTTATACAGAACATAAAAGTACAAGCACACTACAATACATATAATACACAACATGATTACAACCCTCTAATCCGAATCACTGGTTTCTTCTTCTTCGGACTTGGTTCTATTTCCAAATTTTCTAGGAATATATGGTGTTCCTCTAATACGAGCCGTCGTTTTCCACAATGGTTTAGAAAAACCTGGTGGTTTAGAGGTTCCCGGGTCATTGTTACATTTTAGGAAATACGGATGTTGCCGATACATATAAAGTTCATCGGAGTTGGAATCGAGTTTCTCTATTTTTATACCTTTTCCTTTATTATTTTCTTTCGCTTTATTAAATTGGCTCGAGGTAATTTCTATAACATCATCAGAATCCTCATCGGGATCCGATTCATCAGAAAATTGGTAATCTTCCCAATATTTTGCTTCCTCAGCGGAAACACCATTGACCATTATTAACTTTGGTCCGTTGGTTTAGGATTTTCTTTTATTTAATCGATTTAGTATAGGTATCAATATTTCTTCCTCCGAAACCTCTTCTTCTTCTGGTTCCTCCTCTTCCGATTCCTCCTCTTCTGGTTCCTCTTCTTCCGGTTCCTCCTCTTCCGATTCCTCCTCTTCAGGTTCCTCTTCGGGAATTTGTGAATCTTCCCAAAATATATTCGACTCTTCATTATTATTAGGTGAATCAATGGAATTTGTACTAGAGGTAGACATCTATCACACAATATCAAACACGTTTAGAGATTAATATATCACATAATATTTACATGTTAATAATATATAGTTTCCAACAAAAAAAAATTTTAAGCAATCGTTTTTGAAGAAAAACACGGTCGAAGTCCAGACTCACTAATGCATCTTAACAAACTCGGTAAGACACACTAATGAAATTTTCTAGTTCTCTAAGACCAATGCTCGGATACCAACTGAAATGTCCCGTTCATATTGATTATAAACGTTCCATATTAATTGATTTCGTCGCGAGGTTTTGACCTCTATATGAGATGTTTTTCAAAGACTGCATTCATTTTTAAAACAACCATAACCTTTATTTTATCTATAAAGGTTTAAAAAGCATTACGTAGATTATCAAATAATGATAATCTAAAATATACCGTTTACACACGACCATTACATAATGGTTTACAATAATAATATATTACATCAAAAATAAGTTTCATGAATGCAGTTTTTACATAATATCATACAAGCATGGACTCCAAATCTTGTCCTTATTTTAGTATGCAACAGCGGAAGCTCTTAATAATCACCTGAGAATAAACATGCTTAAAACATCAACAAAAATGTTGGTGAGTTATAGGTTTAACCTATATATTATCAAATCATAATAATAGACCACAAGATTTCATATTTCAATTTACATCCCATACATAGAGATAAAAATCATTCATATGGTGACCACCTGGTAACCGACATTAACAAGATGCATATAAGAATATCCCCTATCATTCCGGGAAATCCTTAGGACATGATAAAAACGAATTCGAAGTACTAAAGCATCCGGTACTTTGGATGGGGTTCGTTAGGCGCAATAGATCTATCTTTAGGATTCGCGTTAATTAGTAGATCGGTTTACTAATTCTTAGGCTACCAAGCAAAAGGGGCATATTCGGCTTCGATCATTCACCCATATAATGTAGTTTCATTTATTTGTGTCTATTTCGTAAAACATTTATAAAACTGCATGTATTCTCATCCCAAAATATTAGATTTTAAAAGTGGGACTATAACTTACTTTCACAGATTTTTACTTCATCGGGAAGTAAGACTTGGCCACTGATCGATTCACGAACCTATAACAAATATGTACATATATATCAAAGTATGTTCAAAATATATTTACAACACTTTTAATACATTTTGATGTTTTAAGTTTATTAAGTCCGCTGTCCTCGTTAGTAACCTACAACTAGTTGTCCATAGTTAGATGTACAGAAATAAATTGATATATATTATCTTGAATCAATCCACGACCCAGTGTATACATGTCTCAGGCTAGATCACACCTCAAAGTATATATATTTTTGGAATCAACCTCAACCCTGTATAGCTAACTCCAACATTACTGCATATAGAGTGTCTATGGTTGTTTCAAATAATATATATAGATGGAAAAATATGATATGTCAAAACATTTGCATACATGTCTATGGTATCCCAAGATTACATAATATATTAGAATACATGTATAATACATTATAAGTTAGCTAGGATATGATTAATATAGATTTGTTACCAATTTTCACGTAGCTATAACAAGCAAAAATATCCAATCTTGTTTTACCTATAACTTCTTCGTTTTAAATCCGTTTTGAGTGTTTCAAGTTGCTATGGTTTCATATTGAACTTAAGTTTATGAATCTAAATAGAAAAATTATAAGTTTATAGTCATAAATATAGGTTACAAGTCATTTTTGTAAAGGTAGTCATTTCAGTCGAAAGAACGACGTCTAGATGACCTTTTTGGAAAACATACTTCCACTTTGAGTTTAACCATGATTTTTGGATATAGTTTCATGTTCATAAGAAAATGATTTTCCTAGAAGAAAAACTTTTAAATCAAAGTTTATCATAGTTTTTAATTAACTAACCCAAAACAGCCCGCGGTGTTACTACGACGGCGTATATCCGGTTTTACGGTGTTTTTCGTGTTTTCCGGTTTTAAATCATTAAGTTAGCATATCATATAGATATAGAACATGTGTTTAGTTGATTTTAAAATTCAAGTTAAAAGAATTAACTTTTGTTTGCGAACAAGTTTAGAATTAACTAAACTATGTTCTAGTGATTTCAAGTTTAAACCTTCGAATAAGGTAGTTTTATATATATGAATCGAATGATGTTATGAACATCATTACTACCTCAGGTTTTGTGGATAAACCTACTAGAAATGAGAAAAATATATCTAGCTTCAAAGGATCCTTGGATGGCTTGAAAGTTCTTGAAGCAGAATCATGACACGAAAACAAGTTCAAGTAAGATTTCCACTCGAAATAAGATTGTTATAGTTATAGAAATTGAATCAAAGTTTGAATATGAGTATTAACTTGTATTAGAAAGATATCTTATAGTAAATAAGAAAGATTTCTTGAGGTTGGATGATCACTTTACAAGATTGGAAGTAAGCTAGCAAACTTGGAAGTATTCTTGATTTTATGAAACTAGAACTTATAGAATTTATGAAGAACACTTAGAACTTGAAGATAGAACTTGAGAGAGATCAATTAGATGAATAAAATTAAAGAATGAAAGTGTTTGTAGGTGTTTTTGGTCGTTGGTATATGGATTAGATATAAAGGATGTGTAATTTTGTTTACATGTTAATAAGTCATGAATGATTACTAATATTTTTGTAATTTTATGAGATATTTCATGCTAGTTGCCAAATGATGGTTCCCACATGTGTTAGGTGAATCACATAGGCTGTTAAAATCTGATCACTGGAGTGTATATACCAATAGTACATGCATCTAAAAGCTGTGTATTGTACGAGTACAAATACGGGTGCATACGAGTAGAATTGTTGATGAAACTGAACGAGGATGTAATTGTAAGAATTTTTGTTAAGTAGAAGTATTTTGATAAGTGCATTGAAGTCTTTCAAAAGTGTATGAATACATATTAAAACACTACATGTATATACAGTTTAACTGAGTCGTTAAGTCATCGTTAGTCGTTACATGTAAATGTTGTTTTGAAGCCTTTAGGTTAACGATCTTGTTAAATGTTGTTAACCCATTGTTTATTATATCTAAAGAGATGTTAAATTATTACATTATAATGATATTATGATATATTAATATATCTTAGTATGATATATATACAGTTAAATGTTGTTACAACGATAATCGTTACATATATGTCTCGTTTTGAAATCATTAAGTTAGTAGTCTTGTTTTTACATATGTAGTTCATTGTTAATACACTTAATGACATGTTTACTTATTATTTATCATGATTAAACATAGTGTATCAATATCTTAATATGATTCATATGTATTTAGTAAGAGGTTGTTATAACGATAATCGTTATATATATCGTTTCGAGTTTCTTAATTCAATAAACTCAATTTTATGTATATAACTCATTGTTAAAATACCTAATGAGATACTTACTTATCATAATATCATGTTAACTATATATATAATCATATATATGTCATCATATAGTTTTTACAAGTTTTAACGTTCGTGAATCACCGGTCAACTTGGGTGGTCAATTGTCTATATGAAACCTATTTCAATTAATCAAGTCTTAACAAGTTTGATTGTTGGAAACACTTAATTATGTAAATAACAATTTCATTTAATATATATAAACATGGAAAAGTTCGGGTCACTACAAATAGTTCTGTACAGTAGCTCCAGATCTGTTACAGGCACACTGGCAGTTGAGCTTAGAGCAGGCCATAGTATATGCCTCTCTAGTATTGCAGTCCAGTAGTTGCAGGGAATGTTGGTTTCAGAGTTGATGAAGTGATTCTTCGCCATTTTGCTGTATAGATAAGAAATAGAAGACCACAAGATGTTTAACATAAAGCACATATCTCTATTCTTATTTGCCTTTTGAAATCCTTTGTATTTTTCAAGTTTTATAATTTTTATAGGTTTTCTAAGTTATAAAAATCATTTATTCCAAATATGAACAAGTGATTGACAATTATGACATTCATATGATATTCATTATAGTACAAAATCATCATGCAAAGTCAATTATATAACACAAAGAATCAGAACAACACTTAGTCATATTTAAGCACAAATCAAGCAGATTCGGTAGTCATGAAAACTTGAGATTCTCTAACCAAATAAGCTTGAGTTTTCATACCAAAGACTTAAATAAAGCATGCAAAATTTATCAAGTTGAAAAACACATTATTTTTAAAGTACCAAATTACAGACTCGGTAAAAATGCCAAGAACAGATTCGGTATCTTCAAAAATCACACATAATCACCCAAACATGCATATTGAGTCTTACATCATGCAAAAATATGATCATAATCAATTAACAACTTAATCAAAGCAGAAAAGCATGTTAATCAATTGAACAAACTCGGTACAGTAGCAAGAACACATTCGGTATGTACAGATTCCATCAAATACCCAATTAAGCATGTAATCAGACTCGATCAATTGATAGATCAACTAATTTTACATAGATTTGACAAGAATTTATGTTAATTAACCAAATCAGATGAGTTTAATCTTAGAATTAAGAAACTCGACACAGATTCGGTATAATCAACACTTTTTCAAAATTAAGTGTCACAATCATGTTATTTGCATTGTTTTCTAGTTTAAAAGTGTTCAATCATCTCAGATTTACAACATGTGATACTTAAATTTGATTAAAATAAGAATATACCAAAGATTTAAAGATACAGAGAGACGGATTTGGTAGATTAGGTAGACTCGGTAGATTAGTTAAGATTCGGTATGCAATTAGAGTAAAGTGAGAGAAAGTTTGACTTTGACCCTGCTATTTATAGATACCGAGTGTTTTGAAGACATGGGCTTTACCGAATGGGCCTTAAATACCGAATGCAGTCCAATTTTTAAATTCAAACAAATTCACTTCAAATTTTGACAAATCTTTATCAAAAACCATTCTAGACTATCACATTTTTTTATGAAGAACATTTCTGAGACAATTTATGAAAATTTTGAACTTACCGAATCTGTACTATTGGTTGTCAGATTCGGTATAATGCTAAAATTAGCATTTATTCATTTAAAATTCACATATTTTTGGATTTTATCTTTTCCAATTTTTTTGAATTTTATAAAACAAGATTTGCACTTAGAAAATTTTGAATTATGTACACAGTACAAATCTTCAGTGATACCAATTGTTAAAACGGGTTGCATACAGAGATGTATACAAGCCTTAGTGAATTATTTTCAGATATAAACAAAGAATTTATGAAATTCACTTTTGAAAAACAATGTTTCTATTCATTTTCTCCCATTTTCTCCCCCTCAAAATGTGATATACAAGAAAGTAAATCACTATTTTGATATTTTTCCCAAGAAAATGAATTAACTCCCCCTTGAAATATGATATCAATGAGTTACCTCCCCCTTTTGTAACCATTGAAACTTAATCCCAGGAAGTTAACACAGATCTAAATGGCTCCGCCTTGAAAGATGTTATCAAAAACATAAGAAATCAGTTGCTCCCCCTAGAAAGTATCTACTCTCCCTAAACACAAGATCCCAAGTATAAGTCCCAACCGATCTAAGGAATGTCAAGCACTATACTCTACCATGCCAATCTCGTTGATCAAAAACTTTAGCCTAAGTTCATCTAAAGGCTTAGTGAACATGTCAGCTAATTGCACTTTGGTAGGCACAAAGTATAACTCTACATCTCCCTTTTCTACATGGTCCTTAATGAAATGATAACGAATATCAATGTGTTTAGTCTTAGAATGCTGGACCGGGTTGCTTGTAATTGCTATAGCACTTTGTGAATCACAGTAAATTGGGGTTTTAGAAATCTTAACGCCATAGTCCAAAAGTTGAGTTTGCATCCACAAAACGTGTGAACAACAGTGAGCTGCAGCAATGTACTCAGACTCAACTGTTGATAAAGACACACAGTTCTACTTTTTGGATGACCAACAAACTAGCCTATTCCCCAACATCTGAATTGATCCAGATGTGCTCTTTTTATCAACATGGCAACCGCCATGATCCGCATCAGTATAAGCAGTGAGATCGAAATCGGATCCATGAGGATACCAGATCCCAAGGTTAGGTGTACCTTTAAGGTACTGAAAAATCCTAACAACCGCTTTGGAGTGGGATTTCTTAGGGTTTGACTGAAAACGGGCACAGCCAGTTACATCAAGTATAATGTCAGGCCTACTTGCAGTCAGATACATTAAAGAACCAACCATGCTTCGATAAAGCATAATGTCAAAGGGTTCCCCATTAGCATCAGTATCCAGTAAAGTCCTCATTGGGGTTGTCATTGGTTTTAAAGCAGTCATTTTAAAACGTTTTAGCATATCATTGATATACTTTGTTTGACTGATAAAAATCCCATTTGGTAATCGTTTTACTTGTAACCCCAAGAAGAAATTTAACTGATCAAGCATGCTCATTTCGAATTTGTTGGCCATAAGGTCACCAAATTCTTTGCATAAGGCCGAGGATGTGGAACCAAAAATAATGTCATCAACGTAAATTTGAACCAAGAGAATGTGACTATGGTTTTTACGAATGAATAGCGTTGTATCAATCGTTCCACGAGAGAAGCCATTGTCCAGCAAATACTTTGTTAAGGTCTCGTACCATGCACGCGGTGCTTGCTTCAGACCACACAAAGCTTTCTCCAAGTAGTAGAAATATTAGTTATAGTAATACTAGAGTAATATTTAAGTTATGGTTATTATACATATTTTCATCTACTTAATCTTTTCTTTACAAAATATTACTTATAGTAATACTAGAGTAATATTAATAATAAAAAAAAATGATAATAGTTATATTACTTAATATTACTAATTAAGATGCTAGTGGTTATGATTTCATTAGTGATAAAATAATGATATTAATAATAATAATATAATTATATTAATAAAAATAGTTCTATCATTTATAAAGTGATAATAATATTTATGAAAATAATAATAATTTGTATTATTTTCACATTAATACTAATAATAAATACTACAATAATAATATTACCTACTAATAATTAACCATAAAAGTAATAATAATAGTAATAGTAATAATAATACTAATAATAATAATCATTTTCATGTATCAGTAACAATAATACTAATGATAATAATAATAACCAAAATAATAATAATAATAATAATAATAATAATAATAATAATAATAATAATAATAATAATAATAATAATAATAATAATAATAATAATAATAATAATAATAATAATAATAATAATATTAACGAATATATAATAGCAATAATCTTAATTGTAATCATAATAACAATAAGGATACTTTTAATAACTAAGTAAATGATAATATTTAGGATAATGATAATAATAATTACTTTTAATAATACTACCAATTATTAATAATACTAAATATTAATACTAACAATTCTAATACTTCATAATAATAATAATAATAGTAATAACAATTATGATATGTGTAATAATAACATTAATAATCATAATAACAATAACAATACTAGCAATAATAATAATAATAATAATAATAATAATAATAATAATAATAATAATAATAATAATAATAATAATAATAATAATAATAATAATAATAATAATAATAATAATAATAATAATAAAAGAAAGACTACCTCAAATATAGCAGGTTTCAAAAAGAAAGGAATGGCACCAGCAGGAATCGAACCTAAGACCTCTCGAATACCCAAACAACACACAACCACTCGTCCATTTTTATTTTTCTGGATATAATCCCATCCTAATTTAGTTAACCCGTATATATTTCTGTTACCTTTTCTTCTTCTACTATCTTAATAAATATCGAGCAGAGATCCCGTATTAACCACAACAATAACACAACGAAAAATTGTTTTTGGATTCATAACTAAACAGAATTAGGTAGTGGTTGATTGGGTTGTTTAAAACAAAAAAAATAAAGATCATAACTGCAGCAGTCGCTGTAGAAACAAAAAAAATAAAAAAATATTGATTTTGCTTTTGAGAACGAATTAGCCAAGGATTATAACATGAAATACATTTAAAATGAATCCTAGAAACTATTGGATTCGTCAATTGATCCTATAACACAAAAACGAACTCGAATTTTAACATGAACAAATCTGTTGACTTTTTCAAATAAAACTTTGACTCTTAAATTTGTTTTTGATATCAAGAATTGGGTTATGAAATTTTGCAAATAGATTTATTGAAAGATTCCTAGCTAGACTGCAATTCCACATTTTTAAATAAATTTCGAAATTGAGCCTTTAAAAAAAATATACACGAACAGGGCCAAGGTCTGTTCTTTGCTCCCTTTTGATTTAATCCACTTCAATTTAAGGCTGAAATGCTTTCAATTAATAATGCTAAAGAATGTATTTAATGTGCTAATCAAAAATATCGAACAACTCGTTTACCATATAGTCATTTAGATCGACACAGATTAGTCCCCAAGGACAGAAAAAAATAAAAACAAATAAAAGTGAGAGAGATGTTAAACTAATTCTTGGATCTGTATATATGGATTGGAATCGATTAATTGACTTATGAGGATATGCAGTCAACATAAAATCACAAGTAAATAGAGAGACAGAATAAAATAAAACATCTGATAAGGAGAGATAATAAATTCATATGCTTAAAAAAATATATCTGCTTTTATCTTATATATATATATATATATATATATATATATATATATATATATATATATATATATATATATATATATATATATATATATATATATATAAATACATATATATATATATATATATATAAATACATATATGTATATATATATATATATATATATATATGCATTCTATAAAAGTATGTACTTATATAAACTCTGCACATCGATTCCCATATACTTGTTGTGTTTATTCGAAATTATTTATCTGTCATATCTATGTATTTATATTTATATTTTTATTTGTGTTTCTCTTTTATTTAGATAATTATATTTATATTTATAGATTATTATTACTCTTTTAATAAATATCAAAATAATGTAATACTAATAATAAGTATAATGAGTAAATAATAATAATAATAATCTTAATCAAATTTTTATTACTCGTCATAATATAATAATGATATTATTAATGATAACAATAACATTACATCAATTTATATGTATCAACTTTCCTATATTACCTATTGAAAATAATATTATGACTAACACTACTTTTGATATTCATATTGATTTTATTGATAGCAATGGAAGTTATATTATTAATATTATATGTTTAACTTCTAATTACATTTAATATATTACATTACCTATTATTAATTATATAATATTCATATAACATGTTCGAATATTTAATACGATATAAATAGTATCTTAATTGTGTACAAAAATTATATATATATATATATATATATATATATATATATATATATATATATATATATATATATATATATATATATATATATATATATATATATATATATATATATATATATATATATATTTACATAGATTCGTTTTATTAATAGCATGATTGTTTTTGTATCATACTTTACATTTTTGATTCTAATGTTTAAAGTATACTTTATTAATTCAAAATATTGTATATATACATATATTTATATTTATATGTACATATTTATTTACAAACTAGTGTTTGTGAATCGTCGGGATTTGTCAAAGGTTAAATGATATCTATGTAAACAGTTCACAAATTCCGAGACTCGACATTACAGACTTTGCTTATCGTATCAGAATCATAATAAGATTAAGTTTAAATTTGGTCGGAAATTCCTGGGTCATCACAGTACCTACCCGTTAAAGAAATTTCGTCCCGAAATTTGAGTGAGGTCGTCACGGCTAACAATAAATATGTTTTCCTGACGAATATGAGCTGATAAATAGAGTTTTATCATTATTGAATAATACAGATAAAATAATTCGATTATTCAAAGAGCACGAATGAAGCTATCACAAAAGAGTGAAATGAATAAACGAAGTTTCGTTTTAATTTTTTACGTTGTCTTGGTTGAATTCTAGAATTCAAGGGATATAAAGAAAATCTTCGAATTCTAAAAGATTTGATTCTTCAACGAATAAGGAAATTAAGATCTCTATAATTAAATACGGTGATCTGCCTCGATTACTCTGTCTGAAATTTCCATTATAAATTAAACTTTTTCTGTTCCATTATTCTCACCATTCCTATACTTTCTTTCTTAGTTCATACATCCAAAAGATTGTGAAAATGCTTAATCCATTTCTAATCCTTGATATTTTTCTAATTATCATTTCTGTCATCCCTCTTTTCAATCTTTCCACCATAAAAATCTGTTTACTTCTATTATTACCTTGGGGTGATACTATTCTTAATTCTACTGTGTCCTTATATTGCTATTCATATTAATATCCATGGTTTGTAACCTCTGTGTTTTTATTGGGCTTTATATTTTCTCTTATATTTTGAATCTCTTTGCCTTTTATATTATCCTCTCGATCTCTAGTAAAGCGAGCAGCGGTCCAGAATTCGTAAGTACGGAGTTTTCGAATGAACTTAATGTTCTAACTAAGAAAGAACGTAATCGTACGATTTGATTTGTCAAATTATTAGAATCATTGAGAATAGAACTATCAAGAATATACTTTCTTGATATGTTCAGAAGTTAAGCAGAATGAAAGAGTCATGTAACATGGCACATGACGATGTTATGATCTGTGAATCATCATGTCCCATTAGAAACTCAGCATGACTTACTGTAATATAATCACGTTGATCAAGTGTCATTATATTATACTAACTCATTCTTCAGTTCCCAACATTACTTCAATAACATTCATATTTTAAGCTCAAAAGTTTACAGAATATTGAAACTAACAGTTTCTACATGATGTAACACTGATAGCACGAAGAGATTAATGATATCAGATAAGAATAGTTATAAAAATATCTTCAGAAATATGGAGGATATTTATAATGAAAGATACGATGATATCTTGGAATTTCTAATATCTAAGGATGGTGAAAAAAAATTTCCGCAAGATTTTAACATGACTTCGGAGCAAGATATTCTCTAAAGATTTCAACGGATCTAGAACTACCAGGATTCTTTAAATATAGGGTATGGTCCTTGTATTTATCCTTGGTCTCCTTCGTGGTTAGCTCAATCCGCTTTCCGATTCCAACTTTTCTGAGCTTTTCCAACATACTATTCTTTATCATCAAACCTCCGATGATTAGGGTCGTTTACTATTGTCTACGGTTTCTGCTGCTTCATTCAGTTTTTTTTTTTTAACATTCAGAGTATTGATTTCTGGCCTGAGTGCTTTTCAGAATTTCAGAATGAAAGATCATAATTCTAAGAGATAAATGCTATACATATAACTGTTGATGTAGATATGCTGTGAGTTTTCAAAGTACTGATTGCTGATTCCCGGTAATTGGTATGGCAGTTCTCATTACAAGATGCGGATGAAGTATATGATAGGGTTTCAATGAATAAATATAATCATTTATCGGAGAGATTTAAACCAAGAAGCAACGAGGTTGCTAGTACGTCTGCTGATAATGTGGTAGAATATGAAAGGTTCCCCGGTAACAATAAAAGAGCACACATATATATCAAGGTTATAATAGGGTTGTTTCGAATGAAACGTCGAAGTTGACTTGCTGGAGCTGTGACAAAATTTGCTACTTTGAAAGAGATTACCAAGTTATTTTGGGTAATAATAACACTAAGGATTTAGCACAGCTACGTGTTAAACATTTACTCAGGTTTTCGAGAGTTTTCCAGGTGCATAACTATATGCATAAATCTTTCCTTCCGTAGATGAAATGCGATTGGTTCATCCTCTCGATTTAGGTGTTTTCAAGAATCATGAAAGGTTTGAATGCAGATTGTAATCGTCAAGATACAAATGAGGTTTAAGATGAAATCAAGTGGCAAACTTGAAGAGATGTTTAGTTTCATATATTATACACAATATTTTAATTCATTTTAATTATCCAATGTCATTAGTCCACAGTCGATAGTCCACATTTAACAGTCCAATAATTCATATATAGTTTAATACATAATATTCGAATTAATTAATACGTATCGTGACCCGTGTACATGTCTTAGACTCGATCACAACTCAAAGTATATATATTATTATAGAATCAACCTCAACCCTGTATAGCGAACTCTAGCATTACAGCATATAGAGTGTCTATGGTGATTACAAATAATATATATAGATGCATCGATATGATATGTCAAAATCTTGTATACGTGTCCCGAAGTTTAAAGTGCGTAAAATAAATAACAGAAATTAAATGACGATAAATTAAATGCGTAAAGTAAATAACAGAAATTAAATGACGATAAATTAAAATTGTGATAAATAAAAAGCGATAAATAAATTGCGATAATTAAAAGGTAATACGGAATTAACAGTTAGCTAGGAATAGTTAGCTAGGATTTTGTTAGCGTGGATTCTTAATAGAATTTCTCATAGTTAATTTGTTTGTTTCTAACAAATTTTATTTTGTCCAATGTTTTCTTCATTATGCCACTTGTTAGATTCTGATATGTCAAAATCCAAATATGAAATTGAGTGAAAATGGTTATTTTGCGGTAAACGGATTCGTGTATCTGTGGATGTAAGTAGGATAGTAAATGACTGTTGAATCAGATTCGAAGAATGTACAATGTAACTTATTAATGTGAAATCTAAATATTCCTCGGGTATTACCTACCCGTTAAAATATTTTCATCATTAACAGTTTGTACGAAAAAAAATTTAATTACAATCTTTATGAAAAAATATATATACCTATATATTTTCTTCAGATGTAATCATGGATTTAATGAGTCAATATGATATTAAACTCATTTGATTTACCGTTAGAACCAGAAAATATAATCTATAAAACATTAGAGATTACATAATCGCTATGTTGAACGAAGATAAATTATGTAGAACGTCATATAGAATGATGGTTATAGTCGAGGTACAGAATGAGATGTCGAAGCTGGTGATGCGGATGTTGTTGGTGGTGGTACTAGTGCTACTGGTGCTGAGGCTGGTGATGTTACTGGTGTTGGTGATACTACTGGTGCTTGCAAATTGTGTACCGTGCTCTCTAAAGTTAATACTCGAGCTCGAAGTTCTTTAACTTCTTCTACTAACCCTGGTTGGTTATTAGTGTGAGGTAAAGGTCATATATCTTCTCTAGTTCCATTAATGGTAGCCTCAAGCCGAAAAATTCTTGCAAAAAGGGTATAAACGGTGTTGCAAACAGGTTCTCCGATGAGCGGGTCGAGTACTCCAAGGTTAGGTGCTAGATTCGGTTCATGAAATGGAGTACCTTCTTCCCTTCTCCATAGGGTGAGTATGTCGCGAACCCACCCCCATTTTAACCAATAATAACGGTAGTTGATTGGTTGTTGTGCTCCTGTCACGCTGTCTTCTTAGTCAGAGGAACGTGGTCGATTCGTAGAGGCCATCTTACGCGATCACAAAAAAGATTTTTGGTATGAAGAGTTTAGTGACAGCAATTGATAGTTGGATGTATTCTCAATGCATAATATGCATAGATATATATAGTACCAGGATCCCTTAAATTACGGAAACAATTTACGAGAGATATCAGGCAAGGTCTACAGTAACAGATACGCTAAGATATGAATTGTCAGATACGCTAAGATATGAATTTTGTCTATACACTATTCATGCAGTCAATGCAGTAAAACGTTTCTAGACTAAGAATAATGAGCAGGTAATTTTCTAAGGATGATAAGAAGATGATTTTCGACAAAAATGATAAGCAAAACTTTTTACATGCAGACACGGTCGAAGTCCAGACTCACTAATGCATCCTAACGACTATCAGTTAGACACACTAATACAAGACCTGGTTCGCTAAGACCACCGCTCTGATACCACATGTAAAGACCCGTCCTAATCCACAAGAACGAATACAATAACATATGATTACATCACGAGGTATTTGACCTCTATATGATACATTTTACAAACATTGCATTCATTTTTAAAAGACAAACTTTCTTCACATCGAATGTTGACGGCATGCATACCATTTCATAATATATCCAACTATAATTGACTTAATAATAATCTTGATGAACTCGACGACTCGAATGCAACGTCTTTTGAAACATGTCATGAATGACTCCAAGTAATATCTCTAATATGAGCAAATGCATAGCGGAATATTTCTTTCATACCTGAGAATAAACATGCTTTAAAGTGTCAACCAAAAGGTTGGTGAGTTCATTAGTTTAACATAAATAATCATTTTCATCATTTTAATAGACCACAAGAATTTCATTTCCATTTCTCATAAATATACGTCCCATGCACAGAGACAAAAATCATTCATATGGATTGAACACTTGGTAACCGACATTAACAAAATGCATATAAGAATATCCCCTATCATTCTGGGAAATCCTTCGGACATGATAAAAATGAATTCGAAGTACTAAAGCATCCGGTACTTTGGATGGGGTTCGTTAGGCCCAATAGATCTATCTTTAGGATTCGCGTCAATTAGTAGACCAGTTTACTAATTCTTAGGTTACCAAGTAAAAGGGGCATATTCGGCTTCGAATTCACCCATATAATGTAGTTTCAATTACTTGTGTCTATTTCGTAAAACATTTATAAAAATTGCGCATGTATTCTCAGCCCAAAAATATAAATGGTAAAAAGGAAGATGAAACTCACCATACTGTATTTTGTAGTAAAAATACATATAACGACATTAAACAACTGAACAACGCAGGGTTGGCCTCGGATTCACGAACCTATATCATTTGTATTTTCATCAATACATATAATTGTAATTGAACCAATAATTATATTATTATTAGTGATACTTTTTATATTACTAAGTTATATACTTTATTATATATTCATTTTGTGTATTTAAGTAAAGTGTTTATATATTTAAGTTATGGTTATTATACATATTTTCATCTACTTAATCTTTTGTTTTACAAAATATTAGTTATAGTAATACTAGAGTAATATTAATAATAAAAAAAATGATAATAGTTATATTACTTAATATTACTAATTAAGATGCTAGTGGTTATGATTTCATTAGTGATAAAAATAATGATATTAATAATAATAATATACTTATATTAATAAAAATAGTTTTATCATTTATAAAGTGATAATAATATTTATGAAAATAATAATAATTTGTATTATTTTCACATTAATACTAATAATAAATACTACAATAATAATATTACCTACTAATAATTAACCATAAAAGTAATAATAATAGTAATAGTAATAATAATACTAATAATAATAATCATTTTCATGTATCAATAACAATAATACTAATGATAATAATAATAACCAAAATCATAATAATAATAATAATAATAATAATAATAATAATAATAATAATAAAAATAATAATAATAATAATAATAATAATAATAATAATAATAATAATAATAATATTAACGAATATATAATAGCAATAATCTTAATTGTAATCATAATAACAATAAGGATACTTTTAATAACTAAGTAAATGATAATATTTAGGATAATGATAATAATAATTACTTTTAATAATACTACCAATTATTAATAATACTAAATATTAATACTAACAATTCTAATACTTCATAATAATAATAGTAATAACAATTATGATATGTGTAATAATAACAATAATAATCATAATAACAATAATAATCATAATAACAATAACAATACTAGCAATAATAATAATAATAATAATAATAATAATAATAATAATAATAATAATAATAATAATAATAATAATAATAATAATAATAATAATAATAATAATAATGATAAAAGAAAGACTACCTCATATATAGCAGGTTTTAAAAAGAAAGGAATGGCACCAGCAGGAATCGAACCTAAGACCTCTCGAATACCCAAACAACACACAACCACTCGTCCATTTTTATTTTTCTGAATATAATCCCATCCTAATTTAGTTAACCCGTATATATTTCTGTCACCTTTTCTTCTTCTTCTTCTTCTATCTTAATAAATATCGACCAGAGATCCCGTATTAACCACAACAATAACACAACGAAAAATTGTTTTTGGATTCATAACTAAACAGAATTAGGTAGTGGTTGATTGGGTTGTTTAAAACAAAAAAAATAAAGATCATAACTGCAGCAGTCGCTGTAGAAACAAAAAAAATAAAAAAATATTGATTTTGCTTTTGAGAACGAATTAGCCAAGGATTATAACATGAAATACATTTAAAATGAATCCTAGAATCTATTGGATTCGTCAATTGATCCTATAACACAAAAACGAACTCGAATTTTAACGTGAACAAATCTGTTGACTTTTTTAAATAAAACTTTGACTCTTAAATTTGTTTTCGATATCAAGAATTGGGTTATGAATTTTTGCAGATAGATTTATTGAAAGATTCCTAGCTAGACAGAAATTCCACATTTTTAAATAAATTTTGAAATTGAGCCTTTTAAAAAAAATATACACGAACAGAGCCAAGGTCTGTTCTTTGCTCCTTTTGATTTAATCCACTTCAATTTAAGGCTGAAATGCTCCCAATTAATAATGCTAAAGAATGTATTTAATGTGCAAATCAAAAATATCGAACAACTCGTTTATCATATAGTCATTTTGATCGACACAGATTAGTCCCCAAGGACAGAAAAAAATAAAAAAAAATAAAAGTGAGAGAGATGTTAAACTAATTCTTGGATTTGTATATATGGATTGGAATTGATTAATCGACTTATGAGGATATGCAGTCGACATAAAATCACAAGTAAACAGAGAGACAGAATAAAATAAAACATCTGATAAGGATAGATTACAAATTCATATGCTTAAAAAATATATCTGCTTTTATCTTATTTATATATATATATATATATATATATATATATATATATATATATATATATATATATATATATATATATATATATATATCTGCATTCTATAAAAGTATGTACTTATATAAACTCTGCACATCGATTTCCATATACTTGTTGTGTTTATCCAAAATTATTTATCTGTCATATCTATGTATTTATTTTTATATTTTTATTTGTGTTTCTCTTTTATTTAGATAATTATATTTATATTTATAGATTATGATTACTCTTTTAATAAATATCAAAATAATGTAATACTAATAATAAGTATAATGAGTAAATAATAATAATAATAATAATAATCTTAATCAAATTTTTATTACTCATCATAATATAATAATGATATTATTAATGATAACAATAACATCACATCAATTTATATGTATCAACTTTCCTATATTACCTATTGAAAATAATATTATGACTAACACTACTTTTGATATTCATATTGATTTTGTTGATAGCAATGGAAGTAATAATATTAATATTATATGTTTAACTTCTAATTACATTTAATATATTACATTACCTATTATTAATTATGTAATATTCATATAACATGTTCGAATATTTAATACGATATACATAGTATCTTAATTGTGTACAAAAATTATATATATATATATATATATATATATATATATATATATATATATATATATATATATATATATATATATATATATATATATATATATATATATATATATTTACATAGATTCGTTTTATTAATAGCATGATTGTTTTTGTATCATACTTTACATTTTTGATTCTAATGTTTAAAGTATACTTTATTAATTCAAAATATTGTATATATACATATATTTATATTTATATGTACATATTTATTTACAAACTAGTGTTCGTGAATCGTCGGGATTGGTCAAAGGTTAAATGATATCTATGTAAATAGTTCACAAATTCTGAGACTCAACATTACAGACTTTGCTTATCGTATCAGAATCATAATAAGATTAAGTTTAAATTTGGTCAGAAATTCTCGGATCATCACAGACCAAGCAGCGCATAACATCCCATGCGGCGCTTGATACTAATTCCAGCAACTCTTTCAGCATGATTCTGCTCACTTCCTCAAAACTTCATCTTTACTCAATATTTCCTGAAATCAATTCACAAAATACTAAGTATCCAAAATCTTTCAATTTAACCATAAAAACCTATCAAATAGCTCAATTGCCTGAAAAATGGATATAAAACATGTCTAAATCAGGCAATATCAAATACTCCACACTTGAACTATGCTTGTCCTCAAGCAAATAAGGATTAAAAGAAAACGTACTTTTAGGTAATCAAGAAATTTAAACTCTGTCTGAATAATCAATATAGCAATAACATTTACCTAAATATGAATCAAATGAAAAATATATTTGGATCGACTCTACTTGGGAAAGGTTAATGGGTAGTTGTCACACGGAAATAAATTGGTTTAAACCAGTTACGAATTTTGAATCAATTATACTTTTTAAGGTTTAGTTAAGACCCTAAACTTAAAAGTGCTCAAAATAACTAAAGTACTGAGAGGGCGCGCCGTGCCACTAAGTGTCGCACCATACAGCGTAATAGAAAATGGTCGTTTTGGTTTTGCACGTGGTAGGACGCCGCGCCACTAAGGGGCTGCGCCGCGGCTTCGATCTGGTAGGAGTTTCTTGTTTTTATTTCAAATGAGGGGCAATGGGTAAATTCACTTGGTGGCTGATTTTAAGCCATAAAAGGGCAAGGTTGAGCTCATTCAACCTTATCTTCATCCATCTTATCCTCTCATCTTCAACCTCAAGTCTTAGAGAGAGATAGAAGGGTTTCTAGAGAGAGGAAGCTTCCATGGAAGAAGAAGATGGTGATTTCTACGCAAATTAGAGTTGATCTTGGTGTGTCTAACCTCTAGAACTCATTTTCGTGCGAAGGTAAACCCTATATTCGAATTGTAGTGTTTGATTCTTGATTTGAGTTAGGGTTTGAGTTAGTGTTGTGTTATAAACCCCATTTCTTATGAAATTAAGGGTTTTGTTGTATGTATTGTGTAAGTGAACCAAATTATTATGGGTTTCGAGTTTGATGATGGAATTTGGAAGTATTTGTTACGGTTTAGGTGTTAATCGCTATGTTGTAAGTGTGTTAGTGATTTTGATGCTCATAAGAACATGTTGTGAGTCAAAATTGGGTGTTGACTTTGGTTTGTTGTCAAAAATAAGTTGGAGTCAAGCTTTGGTAAATCAAGTATGTAAATACGTGATTTATGTGTTAATTGGTGTTTTTGAGACATAATCACTAGCCATTAGTGATTATGATTGAGTTTGACATAAGTCAAGCGTGGTCAAAGTCAATATGGGTCAACATTGAGTATATTAAAAGATTTGGTGATGTGGTGTACTTTAACACTTGAAATAGTGTTAAGTAGTGAGTTTGGAACATAATCACTAGCCATTAGTGATTATGGGCCGTGTTGGCTTGTTTTAGCGTCGTTAAGTGCAAACGGGTCTCTTTTGCACTTAGGTTATTTGGGTTGAATTTGACATAAGTCAAAGGAGGTCAAGTGTGATATGGATCATTATTGCACATGTTGTAGTTTTGGTGTAAATGGCATTTTGAAATGATCACTATCTACCTAAGTAGTAATCTAGTGTCGGGACCTAGGTTGGTCTGATTGGTGTTAAGTATAATTTGGGTTAAATTATACTTTGTAGAGTGGGTTTAAATTACCACCCGAAGTGGTAATTGGATTGTGTCCATTAGGTGTTAAATGGGCAGGTTTTGGAGAGCAAGGTGTGATCCCTTGGTTAAGGGATGATTGTATCGGGTTATCTTTTAGAGAATGTATATTTATGTGTATATTATGCCTATGTGTGACATAGGTGGTTCCTTGCTCGGATATGAGGATGGAGATCATGTTATACATGACATGTGCAGGCATTCTAAGGTGAGTGGAATAATTAAACATGTATGTATATGGTGTATTTACTTGTGTGGGATGCGATGTGGGGTTAAGTTCATGAGTTCGATACCACATCGTGTTTGGCATGAGATGAGGGTTTGAAGTTCGTGAGTTCCATACCTCATTGTCATGTGGGTTGGCGTGTGATGTGGGTTTAAAGTTCATGAGTTCGATACCACATCATTACGTGTGGCGTGAAATGTGGGTTTAAGTTCGTGAGCTCGATACCACATTGAGCGTGACGGGTGGGTTAAAGTTCATGAGTTCGATACAACCTAGGGGTTAGTGACACAAGGCATATGTACACTAATGGATGTTGCGAACACCGATGGTCATTCGCGAGTACCATTCTCTTATGCTATTGGTTAACCATGGTTGTGTGATTGTTGTATTAGCATATTAAATTGTGAACTATATGCTATTGGCGATGCTTACTTGTTGTGAATTATGAATATTTAGTTTATGCATTGTGATTCCATGATTATTGAATTGCTAGCTCGTATGCGGTATTTGTGTAAGTGTTTGCAAGTAAGTAGATTATATATATATATATATATATATATATATATATATATATATATATATATATATATATATATATATATATATATATATATATATATATATATATATATATATATATATATATATATATATATATATATATTGCATTCATTAAGCGTAAGCTTACCCCTCGTTGTTGTTACCTTGTTATCTGTACCATTTGTTAAGGAGAGGACTACTAGTTGCTAGACTAGTTGCTTTTGGGTTGCTGAGCCTGACAAGGTAGCCTTTGGATATTCGGACGCGGATTGGGGACTTGGTAAATCCCTAGGATTATGCTCTTGGTATCGAGTTGGGTTATAGAGTCCTAACTCGTCTAAATGTATATTTAGGTCAAAATTACACCGTTTGGTTGTATAGGTTGTTGAAACCATTTTGTACGTTGACTTTATACGTCGTTAAACATGTTTTGGGATAATGAAATTTGCTTCGTTGGAAAATTTGGCGTTTACCTTAAATTGTTACTGATCTTGTTTTGTGTCATAAGGCACGCCGCACAGACATTTACGCACCGTGCAAATATGTCTGGTTCTAAACTATTTGAAAAAAAAGAAACGGGTGTTGTCTCGTGCTACATTTTGGGGTCGTTACAGTTTAGAAATCTTAACGTGACTCTCATTTATACCAAGATAAACTAATTAACTATAAAAATTAAATCGGAATGTCAAGTATAACTAGAATCATATATATGTTTGTGTATTTGTCCGTTCTAACTTTTCAAATAGCCAAACTCATACCTTGTCTACATCAATATTAAGAGCATCGTAAAATTAACTAATGAACCTCCTAAGTCTACTTAGAACTTCCCTATATCACAAGCCAAGTGCAACGGTTCACCTTAATGGTGGATGGATATATAACATCAAAGTCTTCAACCTAAATGTAACAATAAAAGTGCAATGGGAGCAAGTCATATGCCTTCAGTGGTCCCTGCTCGAAGTGCAATAAAGCATTGTTTTCACAATTTTTGGCATTTATTTCTTTTTTGCTTTCCTTAAGACAGTAACTTCCTCGATCCATGTAGTAAATATTCGACCAACCGATCGCAAACTGAAAGAAGGTTTTAGGTGGTTAGGTGATCTAGCACCCCAAAGGATCTAATAGCCCAAATCTTAGAGACTACTACTTTAAGCTTGTTTTTTTACTTGCCCTCGGATAATGAATTCTCATATAATAATGTAATGGACGAATGGTATAAGCGAGGATGAGACTTGTGATATAAAAGCAATTCCTTTCGACCTTTACAAAGGAAAGAACAAATTCTATAAGTGTTGCATTAGTTACAGTAAATTTGCATCTTAATACTAATGAGTAAATCGTGGCATCCAATGTGGAACCTCGGAAACCACTCTGTGTTAAACTAAGTGAAATGCCACAAACTATACTATGGTAGCCAGTTATAATTGAAGTTCAAATTTAAACCAATTACTTTTAAGCATGAATGAGTTGCCCTGTCACCTAACGTTACTAAATCTAAGCAATATAAAATATAATTAAAATTCGACATCAATAACCAAAAATAAGGGTAGGAATGAGAATTAGGTTTCATATGGTTTTTATCTAAAGGCTAAGACTTCTAAGGTTTTCTTTTCGGGATGTTAATACTTTATTCAAGTACTATTGACCAGTGTAGACTGGTTTAAAAATGGTGTAAAAATAAAAAGGTTAACTCACACACGCATTTTTCCTTATTCGTGTAAAACCTCATTTTCTTCCACCTATCTGCTTACTGACCTCATCCCATATTTCTTCCACTAGTCTAAACTGCCTCATATTCTCAAATATTCCCTCTTTGACTTCTCGATTACGTAAGGAGTCTAAAAATAAACTGGAATCCAATTCTCAAGATGTAGAAATATTCAAGCAATCATTCGTAGAGGACCTCTGCCTTCTTCTTGGCCTGATCCATGGTCTCCTATCAATAAACGAGACATTGTTCACATTTTCCTTTGGTTTATCTAAATCACAATCTTGTATTAAATGATTTCCTGCACACAATACACATTTCTCTTCCTTCTCTATTTCAGTTTTGCATTCAATGACCATATCACCTTTGTCATGTACTGACATACTTTCAACGGCTCTATTCTTTGCCATCTCCTCCATGGTAACTGCTTCTTCCTCTTGTAACCATTCATGAGAACTCTCAACTAATTCAGATATCAAAATAAATGCGTCATCGAGAGTCTTTTTCATAATCGAACCCCCAGCTGATAAATCTATATCCTTGCGCGTTGCAACTGTGGCGCCTTGATAAAATGTCTGAACATTATGGAATCCATCCAAACTGTGTTGCGGGCACTTTCGCAACATACGCATATATCTAGACCATGCATTATAGAAAAGTTCCTTTGGTTTTTGTTTGAAATGTAGGATTTCGTCTCTTAGTTTTGCAATTACTGACGTCGGAAAGAACCTTCATAAAAATTTCTCTTCCAAAGCTTCCCATGATGTAATACTACCTTCCGAAAATGACTTTAACCATTCTTGTGCATACCTCTTTAAAGAATACAGAAACATCTTCAGGTAAATAACTTCAGTAGCAAGCCCTTGGATATGAAACAAACTACAAATTCCTTGAAAATTTCGAATACGCTTGTTCGGTTCTTCTTGAGATTTGCCTTCAAACTGACACTATTCTTTTATCATCTGAAAATAATGTCCTATGAAACGGAGTATCAATATTCGGTTGAACGATTACTTCACCATAACTGGCGGGTCTTGATTTGGCTATTGCTTCCATAGTCATGGTGCTAACCACCTGACTTTCCCTCATAACTTGTTCCTGAGATAAAACATTAAACAATTAAAAGAACATACTCTACTAAACTAAATAATAACAAAACAAAATAAATAGAAAGTAAAATTCAAAGCAATAGTTCTTAACACTACACTTCTCCGGCAGGGCGCCAAAAACTTCATGTGCTCTATTAGGTCATAATTTTTAATCAAGAAATATCTATTCAAATAGCACATATCTATAGGAAAATGTACCTAATCATGTAGTAGTATAGAAATGATAAATCCAGATTTCGTTCCTAAGGACAGTAATTATAAACTAAAACTTATGAATTTACACTAATTAAATTTACTAAGCAGGGGGTTTTCCGTTTAATGACAGGAATGTCAGAGTGGTGTTTTAAAACTAACTTGAAATTAAAATGAGAATTGTGGAGAACCAACAAAAGAAGAATGATATGTCTTTTTAGGCTTTGTTCACTTTGACACATGGAGTATTTATGATTAAATCCTGATAAATTCTGTCTACGCGTAAGGTTTCCTAACTAGGTCTAGTCGTCCGGTCGCGATTTAGGGATCTAGATACGTCTGGTCGTTGCTTACAATTCACCTTTGTCTATCTTTCTTAATCAAGTTTAACCCGCTTCATTGGTCAGGATAACGTATGATTCTAGGTCATCAAGATGTAATCTAAAGTCTCTAACTAGTGAGTTGTCAATTCAGCGAGTCTCAAAGAATAGCTTAATAAATATCGCATAATAAATAGATAAAGACCGTTCTTCATTCAAAGATTAAATCTTGTAAAAAGGAATAAATCAATATAAAAGAACTCCCATGTCGAACTATTTAGCCTAATTAGAAATATATTGTTTAGCCAACAATCATATTAAGATAACAAAGCATTACTAAATAAAAACAGAAATTCGTGATTGTAAAATCAAAAGATAAACCGAAATAATTGATTTTCTATAATGAGATTCGAGTTCAAGATGATTGATAAGCTGTAGATTTGATGTTTCTTACATCTTTTTGGTACTTGGAATAGTGGAAAGATGACTTCTTGGGAGGAAAATCGTGGTTGCTACTCCCATAGTATATGTTAGGGTTAAAAATCTGCAATTTAGCTTTTATACCCTTTCTGGCCGACCCGACCATGCACCGCATCAGGGGTTTCATGCGGCGCATGACCCTGCTGAATTTGGCGCCTGGCCTTTTATGAGGTGCTTGTTTTCAAAAAATCTGAAACTGTTTCATGATCAATGCGGCGCATCATAATATCATGTGGCGCCTGCATCTGTTAATGATCTTCATGATCAACTGACCAAGCGGCGCCTCACATCCCACGCGGCGCTTGATACTGATTCCAACAGCTCTTTCAACATGATTCTGCTCACTCCCTCAAAACTTCATCTTTTCTCCATATTTCCTTAAATCAATTCACAATGTACTAAGTATTAAAAATCTTACAATTTAACCATAAAAACCTATCAAAGACCCTAAATATTTCCTGAATAATGGATATAAAACATGTGTAAAACAGGCAATATCATGTACCATGCACGTGGTGCTTGCTTTAGACCATAAACAGCTTTCTCCAAGTAATAGATGTGGTTTAGATGAATAGGATCGATAAAGCCTTCGGGTTAATCAACTTAAACTTCCGCTTGAAGTTGACCATTGAGAAAAGAAATCTTGAGATCCATTTGAAACATCTTAAATTTCTTGTAAGAAGCATACGCAAGAAACAGATGAATAGCCCTAATTCTTGCAACCAGAGCAAATGTCTCATCGTAGTCAATATCCTCTTGTTGTATGTATCCTTTGGCCACAAGACGGGCCACAAGACGGGCCTTATTTGGAACCACAACCCCATCAAAATCTTTCTTGTTTTTGAAAATCTACTTAACCCTGATTGGTTGTTGACCCTTAGTCCTAGAACCAATCGCCATACTTTCAAGCGATCTAATTGACCTATTTCTTCTTGCATTGTTATCACCCAGTGAGGATCAAGTAAAGCTAGAGCAACCAAAGTTGGTTCAATCTTACTTAGAAAGGTAGTATACAAACACAAATTATGAGTAGCCCATTGAGTTGTAACCAGAGCATTAGCACTACCAATAATAAGATCAATTATAACCAGAGCATTAATCGTTTTTGAAGTTGATCTATGATCCTCTTGTTCTGAAGCAACATTTTCCAATGATTCTGATTGGTTAACCAGAGAAATATCTGGAGTTGAATCAAGTGATGTATCTTGAATTGGATCAAGAGTAACATTTGGAGGTGTGAGATAAGATGAAGAAGCAACGGGTGAATAAGTGGTTGTTGTATCTTCATCATTGAGACTACGTTGTGTCTCAATAGAAATTGATTGAGTTGGTGTAACCGATACGGTATGAACATTTGAGTTCCGTTGAGGAGAGTAAATTGTATCAAACAAGATATCCAATTCCTCCGTAGTTACCGTAGGAACACCCTTCTTTGATAAAATTGAGCTACGTGCAGAAGAAGTGGAAGCCAGGTTTGGATCGGGTTTTGAACTGAGTTGTTTAAAAGCCATTTCTGATAACTCATAAAAATGAACATTGATGCTTTCCTTTATCATCCTTGTCCTTTTGTGATAAACATGATAAGCTACTTTGTCCGACGAGTAACCGAGAAATATGGCCTGATCCCCATAAGCGTCAAACTTTCCGAGGCTGTCAAAGTCATTAAGAACATAGCATATACAACCAAAGACATGGAAATATTTAACATTTAGGCGTCTACCATATAATAAATCATAAGGAATTTTATCAAAGCGTGTGTTAATGATTGAGCGATTTTGGGTGTAACATACAGTCGAAATGGCCTCACCCCACATTTTTTGAGGTAGTTTGGAGTAGGCAAGCATCTTGCGTTCTGCCTCACACAACGTACGATTATGTCATTCTACTACTCCATTTTATTGAGGGGTCCTTGCAGCATAGAATTGTTGTTCAATGCCTTGGTCTCTTAAGTAACTATCAAGCAGGTTGGTGCATTTTGCTATCGGCGAATGCGATGTTACCGTTAAGCAGTTGAAGAGCGGGCAATCCTAGACGATCGAAAATAGATAATGGCATCATATTAACACTTGAACTAGTGTCGGCTAAAGTTTGGATCGGGATTGGACCTCGAATAAGGCACGAAACATGAAATTCTCTAGGATCAGAACGCATTGGCGGAAAGAACGAAGGAAAAATGGGTGCACTAGCTTGCTCTTCTTCCTTCTTTCTTAAATCTTCTAAACGCTTAAATACTTTTTCTCTTGCTTCATCACTTACTTTAAAACAATCATGAATATCAATGGAGCAAACAGCTTCTTACCTCATATTGTTGTTCACATCAACCTTAAACTCATACCGTTGAAAATACTCAAAATTTTCTTTAGCTTCTAATAACTCCATCACTTGAGGTAGAAACTCTTCTTCTTCTTCTTCATCGGTCAACCTCTCATTTTCTTGAGAATCTTTCTTTTTCTCATCATCAATTTCTAAATCATCCAAGGCTAACACATCAACAAAGTTTATTTCATCATGACTTAGATCAATTTTACTACCCTATCATCTATTTCACTAACAATTTCCTTCATTACGCCATCCTCATCGATGTCACATTCAAATAAATACTTTAACCCGCTATTACGATAGTTAACCCAATTATCCACTTCTTTAATAACATTAACTTTTTCAAAGGTTACCACTTTTGGCTTCTCGATTTGAGCAATTTTAGCTTCAACTATCTGGAAAAGTTTATGAAGATTCCTCTATAAGGTTTGGATGGACGATTGGTGGTTGTTTTGAACTTGTGATAGTTGAAATTTGATGGTTTCATTAGCTTCTTGTTGTTTCTTAATGAAATTAAGGATATTCTCCTCAATACTTATGCGCCTATCATTTTGAGTTGGTGATGTGTTAGGAAAGAATGGAGTTCTTGGTTGTTGATAGCCAGGTGGAGCTCTAGAGTTGTTAGGATAGGGAGTTTAATAGGTATTTTGATTTCTAAAGTTTTGATTCCCTCCATGGAATTGATTAATATAAGCTATGGTCTCTAACTATTCTATACTAGCAACACAATCCTTTGTTAGATGGGGACCATTACATTTTTCACATCCCACCTTCATCGCATGCATCTCTTTACTTAGCTTCTCTATTTGCCTTCCCAAATTTCCTAATTCAGAATTCATGGATTTCAACACATCTTCAGAATCATAACCAACAACATTAACAGAACGAGAAATACCCAGATCTTAATGCAACTCATGTGAATGGGCAGCCATCTTTTCGATTAAGGTGTGAGCTTCTTCGAAAAATTTTTCTCACAATATTTCCTCCAGCTAAGGTATCAATCTCTCTCCTAGTAGCGATATCACAACCTTTATAGAATATCGTGATAGTTTGAAGATTGATAAGACTATGTTGTGGAAAATCCCTAAGAAGTTGCCTATAATGAACCCAAGCATCGTATAAGGTTTCATTATTCTTTTGTCAAAAGTTAGCGATTTTCGTTTGAAGAGTTATGGTTTTGGAAGCAGGAAAGAAACGAGTAAGGAACTTTTCTATCATATCATTCCATGATGTGATTTCCGTTCGGGTAGT
This sequence comes from Rutidosis leptorrhynchoides, assembly GCF_046630445.1. Taxonomy (NCBI): domain Eukaryota; kingdom Viridiplantae; phylum Streptophyta; class Magnoliopsida; order Asterales; family Asteraceae; genus Rutidosis; species Rutidosis leptorrhynchoides. The sequence continues at coordinate 126,401,698 of NC_092342.1, read as the reverse complement.
GAGTTCAACCAATCCTTAGCATTGTCTTTCAAAGACCATGGAAATAACCTTAAGTAAGCAACGTTGTCATCAACCCCGGTAATCTTAGATAAGTTACATATTTCCTTAAATTGTCTTATGTCTTCTTTGGATCTTCTTTATCAGTACCTCGGAAAACATTATCCTTGATTAAGTGCATTATCGGACCTTTCACTTCGAAATGAGTTTCAATTGCTGGTTGGGTAATAGAGAGACCCAACCCTTGACGGTTTTCTTTCATTAACGACTCCATAGAATTAGCAGCCATCTTAATGTGTGAATCACAAATAGAATTAAAAAGGGACCCCAGACAATTGGAATCCGGAGTAGGAGGTGAATTAGGCATAGTATGATATATAGAAGATGATCCTTCGTCAAAATCTAATCTCCAAACTAAGGAGTCCTTGGTATAATTATATTTATAAATGAGTTTATCAGGATCGGACAATTGTCTCACTAAAATAGGTTTCTTGGATCGGGTATTTATTTGATCTAGAAAATAAGGGAAATGTTAAGATCGTCTTTTAGGGAATTCAGAATTTTAATTCTACGAGAGAAGAGTGTTTACAGGAAGGATTTAGCTAGGCACATATATAATAAACTTTATAATTATAAATATAAATAAATAAATAAATAAATTTAACTATTCAATTTTTATCGCTTATCAATAAATAAGTACACATAATTCAGATTATTCACCATTTCAAGATCAAATTGCCGTCAACGTCTAGGTTCAGACATGATCCTTTAAATCGGAAAATCTAGCAACCCTTCCCTAAAGGAGGACCATTACCACTCTTTCAAGAAATATCAATAATCCTAGGTACACTCACAAATTCATCTTTACCGCGCTCCCCGACAGCTGCGCCAAAAAGTTGATCTACGAAAAGTGTGCGTGTGCTTAATTTTCTTTTCAAATTTTCAATTTAAATAACATTTTTTATTATTTAACTTTAACACCCTAACGAACAACAAAACCCGGTCAAGTGTTGTATTTTAGGTTATCGTCCCAAAAGAGCGTAGAAGCGGATAAATTTTTTTATTTATTTATCTATAGTCTAATCCTTAGGAAAGCATTAGAAGTGATTAATTAAGTATCTTAATCTAAGGGAATTAATGAAAATAGCTGAAAAGAAAGATAGGAAACGTATATTAAAAAGGAAGGTGATTACAAGACTAGCAATTTTTGAAGGAATCTATTATATAGTTTCATACTTACATTGATAAGTAGTACATAGCAATCATAGACCAATTACTATTCCCAAAAAGACGCTAAAAATCACGTAAAACAGGCAAAGTATGACCTAAAGCATATGTCAACTAAGTGGATGTGAAAAGTTAACATTTTAATTCATAGCATACGAATAATCACATAATACATATCATCTTAATCTTATGATGGGGACTAAGGAAACATGAAATTAGGCTGACAAATAGATAAGCTAATAAACCTAATCAGATCAATTCAAGTTACTAGCTGAAAATCAATCTTAATCAAGTTCTCATGCAATCAACAATCAAACGCAGATAAACGAAGGTTCTTCGACTAGGCCTAACAATAGCAAGATTACTATGCAAGTGTAATTTATTATCCTTCTAATTCAATTATACCCATAATCTTAACTTAAGTTTTATACAATTCAAATACCTTGTTAGGTGTGATTAAACTAGAAGATTAGATGAATTGAGTAAAAGCTTACTTAGATTTCATTACTACTTAATCCTAACTCTTATTACTTAATCATTAAGCATGCAAACACAAATCTTGATCATGGAATAATCAAACAAAATAAACAATCATCACAGAAACATAATTATGCAGTTCTGCAAAAAACAGAAACTGCATAATTCGAACCTCGAAGCCGGCGGCTAAGGAAAATCTAGTCGGCGTCTAAGGATCTAGAAGCCGATGGCTTCATCTTATAATTTCAACAATTTTCTACTTTCGTCCAAGTAACCACCATAAACGTTTAGTTCATGATAGAAGACGAATAAAAATCATAAAATAAAGACTTAGACATAATTAAATAAATGTGCGATAAAATAAAGATAGAATTACCTCAAAAGTTGAAGGTAATTTGAATAACTTGAATAATCTTGAATCTTTTTAAAGGATTTACAATGAAAGAAACTTCAAAACAAACTCTAAAGCTAATAAAATTTGTAACTACAAACTATGAAAATTTTCTGCCTCCCTAAATAAGCAAATAAGCAGAATTCGGCATCTATTTATAGATTTCGAAAACCGACAGCTGAGCCGGCAGCTCAGTATCTCTAGCAAGTGGCTAGACCTAGGCCGGTGACTTTTTCTTCAAGTTTAACTTTATCTTCACGCCAAATTAACAGCGTTGCTTAGCCGGCAGCTCAGCTTTGCTAGCCGGCGGCTTGTGTGTCTTCAGGATTAAATCATATTTTTTCCATTTTTATCTTGAACTTGAGCTTTACGTATAAGAAATTCTAGACGGCGGGTTAGATGTTACAGGTGGCGGCTCCAATGTATTTCCTTGGTCAACAAGTTCTTTGATTTTTCACTTGAATTTTGGAACCTTCTAAAATTTATCTGTAAAGCCGGCGGCTTAGATTCTTTAGCCGGCGACTAACCTTTTGACTTTTTTGCTCTTTTCTTCACTTTTTAACCAGTTTTAACACACTTTCAAAATACAATAAAAGCACCTTTTTAAAAGAATTTATAACTTTTATCCAAAAAGGTGTTAAAAATGACAAGATAACGCGTAGAAAGTATGTATAAAATATGTATAATTCGAGCGTTATCACTCACTCAAATCGGGTTTTGGACTAGTGTGTTTTAAAGACTTCACTAGGTTCGTTAAAAGACTTTCCCTTTTATGATTTGACATTAAGATCGTGGGAATCTTCTTAATCGTATGAGAACCATCAGGATGATTTATCTTCTTAACAATAAATTGTTTCGAAGATGAATCATTTGAAAAACTTCTCTCCTTTTGAGATGGTAATAGATTTTTAAGAATAGAAATGGGTTTAGAATCACAAGATTTAGATGTACCCTTAACCTTCTTATCAATCCCATCAACATATGTTAAAGCAAGTTTCACATTCTTATGATCTATTTGCTTTGTGTGTGCATTTGTGTGTTGGCCTTTTTAAGTAAATCTATTTGTTCTCTTTAAGCTCTTAAATATAAGGCATAATTATTCCATAGAAACTAAGACTTCACCTTCCCTAAAAGCATTTTACCTTAGGAAGAGGTGGCAATTTATCACACATATCAAGCATTTGTTTAAGAGACTTACACATAAGTAGCAATTCAATGTTATCTTTCTCAAGTTGATCAACCTCCAAAATAGCATTTTCTACCTTAGGTTCAACCTTTTAATCTAAAGCCTTGTGATCTAGTGATTTTGACTTAGCAAGTGTTAGCTTCTTTTCCATGTTGTCTAACTTAGTCACAAACTTGTTGGTTAACTCATTCAGATCATGTGCTTGATCTTCACCGATATGGACATTTGGTACAAGACATGCAGTAATGGTCGGTAGAATTGGTTTTGATTAAATAGCATGTTGGTCAAACACTTCTTATATGGCAATACTAGAACTAGGTTTGCCAAACACTTCATTTTCAAGCATTAGAATAACTTTTCTAGCATGAGTGTAGTAATGTAAACCAATCTACGTTTAGGCACATAATCAGTAAACTGCATACTCTGTTCTAGTTCAACTAATTCCTTCAGGAAAGCAGGATTTCGTTTACCCATTTTAGCATTAATCTTTTCATACATCAAGCTAATTTGATAATATTTATTGGATGAACATGTAACAATTATATCATCAATATCAGCATCAGAAGCATGAACAAAATGCTTTGGTAATCCATCTTGAGTGTAATCACGGTTATACAAACAAGGAAGGGATTTCATTGCACCATTCATTGTCCTAGTATCTTCAAAACCAACCCCCTACTTATCACCATGTATATTGTTTTGGTCTATTCATAAAGATGCTTTGCTTTGAAATATTCATTCAATTATAGCTTTAGTTTGCTCAGGTTTGTAAAGTTTATCTTCATATTTTGCAAGTTGAGCTTTCATTTGAAGTACATTTTTATTTAATAGTGTGATTTCCGATCTCTTTTTAACTAAGGTGTTTTCCAATTCAATGATTTTCTTGTTTAACTTTCAAATCATGGGTTCATGTTGTTCTTTCAAATTAGAAAGATCTCGTTCAAGAAATTAAACTTTCTCCGCAAGACATTCTTTGTTCAATCGATAATCCGTTCTTTCAATCTTAATCGAAAGAATAGTTTTCTTCAGCTCTTCTAACTCAGTATCCAATGCACCGAGTTGAGTTCGTAAATGATTCACTTTCGATTGTGATGATGATGAAGAAGATTTAGTCTCATTTAGTTTGATTTTCTCTCTTAAAGCTTTGTTTTTGGTTTTTAAACCTTTTACTTCTTTTGTGATTGAGACTAATTTCTTCATCAATGTGTTTTGCATGTTAACAAAATCAGTTGGGATTTCGGTAAATTGTACCTTTTCATCATTCAATGTAGAGTCAGAGTTCTCTATAGCTTCCTTTGCTTTAATAAGCTTGGTCACCTTGCAGACATTAATATGTTCCTCTTCAGATTCCGAATCATCCGTCCATTTGAACCAAGTATCATCCACAGTTTTCAGCTCTTCCCTAGTCTCCATAACCTTAGCCAACAACATCTTCTTTTTGTAGTAAGCTACATCCTTCTTCTTTGGCATTTTACATCACGGGAATACTGACCGGATTTTCCAAAATTATAACAAATAGAGTCTTCCTTCTTGGAATCATCAGTTGATTTCGGTTGAGGCTTAGAGAATTCAAGTTTCTTGTAGTAAGAGGAAGAAGATGAATTCTTGCGTTAATTACTTGATTTCCCTTTGAACTTCTATTTGTTCAAGGCTTTGGTAAATATTGCATTCATCATGACTAATTCAAGGTGAGAGTCATCAACATCCAAAAGATTGAATCCTTCAGAATCAGTTGAGTCTTCAACAAGCACTTTCTTTGATAAGCTTGTGGAAGTAGTGTAAGATTTACTCTTCTTCTTAGTAATGAGATCAAGTGGATCATTTGGAGTTGACTCTTTCCTTTCAGCTTGAGATTTAAAAATAGTTGGCTGATAATGCATAAGAACACCAACAAGCTCATGAACATTCATTTTTTCAATCTCCTTAGTAGATTGAATGATTGTTCCATACAGAATCCAGTCAGAGTTGAGCTTTTTGAGAAACTTCATTTTAACCTCAGCATTCACCTTGATGATCTTGCACCTTTTCAACTCATTCAAGACACCATTGTAACGTTTATAAATGTCTTTCAGAAGTTCACCAAGCTCTTGCTTAAAGTCCTCATATAGACCCAATGCCTTATTTATCTTGGAGATATCATTCATATCATATCCTTCCTGCTGTCTTCTAATCTCATCCCATTTCTCCTTAGCAGTTATGTTGCTATTGACATTCTCAAACAAATCATATGGGATAGCTTGCATGATGATATCTGTAGCTTTAATATCACCCTGAGCACGTTCTTTCTTATCACCTGTAAGTTGATATACTGGTATCGGAAGAGAAGTTTCCGGGTGCATTTCAATAATTGACCCTTCATTTAATGAAGCCCAAATATGTTTTGCCTTCTCACCCTTGTAATCAATGTGTTGTGTGATACGTTGTACCCATTGGTAATAGGAGGCTTGGAATCAGATCCAATAATCAATGCATCTTGAGTAGTCAGCTTGACAGATTCGGATAGTTCATTTGTCAAGGTAGATTCGGACACAATCAAGATTCAAGTGAAATAGAAAATTCTCAGAGTAAAAAGGTTTACTGTCAGATTCGACCAAAGATTCGGTTGCTGCAGATTCGGTGTTAGATTCAGATACAGTTGGATTCTAATAATAACTCTGTTAAGTATCAGATTCTCACACTAATTCGAATAATGTAAGATTCACACAATGAAACACCTAAAACATTAAATTCACAGTATGAACTAAGATTCTCTTAGTTTGTCAGATTCAGTTGTGTGAGATTCTATTATGAATCATTAACACTGAGATTTGTATTCTTAACACATGCTGTGAGATTCGGTTACCTTTCTGCAAAAGGAAACAAGTTAGTAACAAGTGAAAAACAATCGTGCGAATTGGAATCTGTGTGCGAATGTCAAATGTAGCAGTTGAAACATGCGAATATGAGACTGAAAACATGAGACTTGAGCAAAAATCCTATGGAATCACTTGAATAAGCTTCATATCCTCACCTCAAATAACAACACATTAGCTGAATTTGCAAGTTGAAGCAGATTCGGATAAGCCGGTACAAGTTCGAATGTTGATCAAATTTTAAATTAAGGTCAATTGGTGAAATCAGTCCATCCAAAAGATGCGTAGACACTAAACGAGCAACACTGAATCCACTGATCTTCAATAGAATGTAGAATCAAGTTTGAATTTACCGTATATGAGAGTTTTAGCCGCGAACTCTAATAAGTTGATTGAATCTTCATAATTGATGTAGTTTAGGTGTTTTGTTGACTAAATTACCTTTTATCAAGTATATTACACCTTTGCTGAGCTTTTCAAACAAATCTGAACATCGAAGCATAGATTCGATATGTGCGAATCTGATTCAAAACGAGCGAATGTGATCAAAACTTGAATTATTCGAAATTTGGATCTATATAGGGATAGAGAATCACTTCCTGGAAGCTCTGATACCAAATGATAGGTCAGATCAGGATTGAATAATGAAGAATCAAGAGAATGAATGAGATTCGGATGAACAGTAACAGATTCGGATATAGATTAATTCGGACAAAATGAAATTCCACAGCTTCTTGAACTCACTACAATGCAATGGCTATCTAAATAGGACTACTTAGGTTCTGTATATAGCCATCCTCTATAGAAACTTTTATTCAAGCTTCATTCGCATTAACACTATACATTTTGGGTGAAATGTCCCGTTCATATTGATTATAAACGTTCCATATTAATTGATTTCGTCACGAGGTTTTGACCTCTATATGAGACGTTTTTCAAAGACTGCATTCATTTTTAAAATAACCATGACCTTTATTTTATCTATAAAGGTTTAAAAGCATTACGTAGATTATCAAATAATGATAATCTAAAATATACCGTTTACACACGACCATTACATAATGGTTTACAATAAGAATATATTACATTAAAAATAAGTTTCTTGAATGCAGTTTTTACATAATATCATACAAGCATGGACTCCAAATCTTGTCCTTATTTTAGTATGCAACAGCGGAAGCTCTTAATAATCACCTGAGAATAAACATGCTTAAAACGTCAACAAAAATGTTGGTGAGTTATAGGTTTAACCTATATATTATCAAATCATAATAATAGACCACACGATTTCATATTTCAATATACATCCCATACATAGAGATAAAATTCATTCATATGGTGAACACCTGGTAACCGACATTAACAAGATGCATATAAGAATATCCCCTATCATTCCGGAAAATTCTTCGGACATGATAAAAATGAATTCGAAGTACTAAAGCATCCGGTACTTTGGATGGGGTTCGTTAGGCCCAATAGATCTATCTTTAGGATTCGCGTCAATTAGTAGATCGGTTTACTAATTCTTAGGCTACCAAGCAAAAGGGGCATATTCGGCTTCGATCATTCACCCATATAATGTAGTTTCATTTACTTGTGTCTATTTCGTAAAACATTTATAAAACTGCATGTATTCTCATCCCAAAATATTAGATTTTAAAAGTGGGACTATAACTCACTTTCACAGATTTTTACTTCGTCGGGAAGTAAGACTTGGCCACTGGTCGATTCACGAACCTATAACAAATATGTACATATATATCAAAGTATGTTAAAAATATATTTACAACACTTTTAATACATTTTGATGTTTTAAGTTTATTAAGTCAGCTGTCCTCGTTAGTAACCTACAACTAGTTGTCCACAGTTAGATGTACAGAAATAAATCGATATATATTATCTTGAATCAATCCACGACCCAGTGTATACATGTATCAGGCTAGATCACAACTCAAAGTATATATATTTTTGGAATCAACCTCAACCCTGTATAGCTAACTCCAACATTACTGCATATAGAGTGTCTATGGTTGTTCCAAATAATATATATACATGGGTCAATATGATATGTCAAAACATTTGCATACGTGTTTATGGTATCCCAAGATTACATAATATATTAGAATACATGTATAATGCAATATAAGTTAGCTAGGATATGATTTGTATTGAATTTTTAATATTTTCCGTAGCTACAAAAATCAAAAAATATCCAATCTTGTTTTACCCATAACTTCTTCATTTTAAATCCGTTTTGAGTGAATCAAATTGCTATGGTTTCATATTGAACTCTATTTTATAAATATAAATAGAAAAAGTATAGGTTTAAAGTCAGAAATATAATTTACAAGTCATTTTTGTAAGAGAAAGTCATTTCAGTCGAAAGAACGACGTCTTGATGACCATTTGTGAAAAACATACTTCCACTTTGAGTTTAACCATGATTTTTGGATATAGTTTCATATTCATAAGAAAAATCATTTTCCCAGAAGAACAACTTTTAAATCAAAGTTTATCATAGTTTTTAATTATCAAACCCAAAACAGCCTGCGGTGTTACTACGACGGCGTATGTCCAGTTTTACGGTGTTTTTCGTGTTTCCAGGTTTTAAATCATTAAGTTTGCATATGATATAGATATAGAACATGTGTTTAGTTGATTTTAAATGTCAAGTTAGAAGGATTAACTTTTGTTTGCGAACAAGTTTAGAATTAACTAAACTATGTTCTAGTGATTTCAAGTTAAAACCTTCGAATAAGATAGCTTTATATGTATGAATCGAATGATATTATGAACATCATTACTACCTCAAGTTTTGTGGATAAACCTACTGGAAAAGAGATAAATGGATCTAGCTTCAAAGGATCTTGGATGGCTTGAAAGTTCTTGAAGTAGAATCATGACACGAAAACAAGTTCAAGTAAGATTTGCACTCGAAATAAGATTGTTATAGTTATAGAAATTGAATCAAAGTTTGAATATGAGTATTACCTTGTATTAGAAAGATGTCTTACTGTAAATAAGAAAGATTTCTTGAGGTTGAATGATCACTCTACAAGATTGGAAGTAAGCTAGCAAACTTGGAAGTATTCTTGATTTTATGAAACAAGAACTTGTAGAATTTATGAAGAACACTTAGAACTTGAAGATAGAACTTGAGAGAGATCAATTAGATGAAGAAAATTGAAGAATTAAAGTGTTTGTAGGTGTTTTTGGTCATTGGTGTATGGATTAGATATAAAGGATATGTAATTTTGTTTTCATGTAAATAAGTCATGAATGATTACTCATATTTTTGTAATTTTATGAGATATTTCATGCTAGTTGCCAAATGATGGTTCCCACATGTGTTAGGTGACTCACATGGGCTGCTAAGAGTTGATCATTGGAGTGTATATACCAATAGTACATACATCTAAAAGCTGTGTATTGTACAAGAACGAATACGGGTGCATACGAGTAGAATTGTTGATGAAACTGAACGAGGATGTAATTGTAAGCATTTTTGGTAAGTAGAAGTATTTTGATAAGTGTCTAGAAGTCTTTCAAAAGTGTATGAATACATATTAAAACACTACATGTATATACATTTTAACTGAGTCGTTAAGTCATCGTTAGTCGTTACATGTAAATGTTGTTTTGAAACCTTTAGGTTAATGATCTTGTTAAATGTTGTTAACCCAATGTTTATAATATCTAATGAGTTGTTAAATTATTATATTATCATGAACTTATGATATATTAATATATCTTAGTATGATATATATACAGTTAAATGTTGTTACAACGATAATCGATACATATATGTCTCGTTTCGAAATCATTAAGTTAGTAGTCTTGTTTTTACATATGTAGTTCATTGTTAATATACTTAATGATATGTTTACTTATCATAATATCATGTTAACTATATATATATATATATATATATATATATATATATATATATATATATATATATATATATATATATATATATATATATATATATATATATATATATATATATATATATATCCATATATATGTCATCATATAGTTTTTACAAGTTTTAACGTTTGTGAATCACCGGTCAACTTGGGTGGTCAATTGTCTATATGAAACCTATTTCAATTAATCAAGTCTTAACAAGTTTGATTGCTTAATATGTTGGAAACACTTAATCATGTAAATAACAATTTCATTTAATATATATATATATATATATATATATATATATATATATATATATATATATATATATATATATATATATATATATATAAACATGGAAAAGTTCGGGTCACTACAGTACCTACCCGTTAAATAAATTTCGTCCCGAAATTTTAAGCAGTTGGAGGTGTTGACGTATCTTCTGGAAATAAATGCGGGTATTTCTTCTTCATCTGATCTTCTCGTTCCCAGGTGAACTCGGGTCCTCTACGAGCATTCCATCGAACCTTAACAATTGGTATCTTGTTTTGCTTAAGTCTTTTAACCTCACGATCCATTATTTCGACGGGTTCTTCGATGAATTGAAGTTTTTCGTTGATTTGGATTTCACCTAACGGAATAGTGAGATCTTCTTTAGCAAAACATTTCTTCAAATTCGAGACGTGGAAAGTGTTATGTACAGCTGCGAGTTGTTGAGGTAACTCAAGTCGGTAAGCTACTGGTCCGATACGATCAATAATCTTGAATGGTCCAATATACCTTGGATTTAATTTCCCTCGTTTACCAAATCGAACAACGCCTTTCCCAGGTGCAACTTTAAGCATGTCCATCTCTCCAATTTTAAATTCTATATCTTTTCTTTTAATGTCAGCGTAGCTCTTTTGTCGACTTTGGGCGGTTTTCAACCGTTGTTGAATTTGGATGATCTTCTCGGTAGTTTCTTGTATTATCTCTGGACCCTTAATCTGTCTATCTCCCACTTCACTCCAACAAATCGGAGACCTGCACTTTCTACCATAAAGTGCTTCAAACGAAACATCTCAATGCTTGAATGGTAGCTAGGAAAATTCTGCTAATGGTAGATGTCGATCCCAACTGTTTTCGAAATCAATAACACATGCTCGTAGCATGTCTTCAAGCATTTGTATCATCCTTTCATTCTGCCCATCAGTTTGTGGATGATAGGCAGTACTCATGTCTAGACGAGTTCCTAATGCTTGCTGTAATGTCTGCCATAATCTTGAAATAAATCTGTCATCCCTATCAGAGATAATAGAGATTGGCATTCCATGTTTGGAGATGACTTCCTTCAAATACAGTCGCGCAAACTTCTCCATCTTGTCATCTTCTCTTATTGGTAGGAAGTGTGCTAATGGTAGATGTCGATCTTCCATGGTAATGTTTTCCCATTTCCATTCCGGGATTTCGGGTTGTTGAAGTAGACCTGATGGTTTCTGATGCTCAGCTTTGACCTTAGAACACGTCAAACATTCTCCTACGTATTTAGCAACATCGGCTTTCATACCTGGCCACCAAAAATGTTTCTTGAGATCCTTGTACATCTTCCCCATTCCAGGATGTATTGAGTATCTGGTTTTATGAGCTTCTCTAAGTACCATTTCTCTCATATCTCCAAATTTTGGTACCCAAATTCTTTCAGCCCTATACCGGGTTCCGTCTTCCCGAATATTAAGATGTTTCTCCGATCCTTTGGGTATTTCATCCTTTAAGTTTCCCTCTTTTAAAACTCCTTTTTGCGCCTCCTTTATTTGAGTAGTAAGATTAGTGTGAATCATTATATTCATAGATTTTACACGAATGGGTTCTCTGTCCTTTCTGCTCAAGGCGTCGGCTACCACATTTGCCTTCCCCGGGTGGTAACGAATCTCAAAGTCGTAATCATTCAACAATTCAATCCACCTACGCTGCCTCATATTCAGTTGTTTCTGATTAAATATGCGTTGAAGAATTTTGTGGTCGGTATATATAATACTTTTGACCCCATATAAGTAGTGCCTCCAAGTCTTTAATGCAAAAACAACCGCGCCTAATTCAAATCATGCGTCGTATAATTCTGTTCGTGAATCTTCAATTGTCTAGATGCATAAGCAATTACTTTCGTTCGTTGCATTAATACACAACCGAGACCTTGCTTTGAGGCGTCACAATATATCACAAAATCATCATTCCCTTCAGGTAATGACAATATAGGTGCCGTAGTTAACTTTTTCTTCAATTACTGAAACGCTTTCTCTTGTTCATCCTTCCATTCAAATTTCTTCCCTTTATGCGTTAATGCAGTCAAGGGTTTTGCTATTATGGAAAAGTCTTGGATGAACCTTCTGTAGTAACCAGCTAGTCCTAAAAACTGGCGTATGTGTTTCGGAGTTTTTAGGGTTTCCCACTTTTCAACGGTTTCAATCTTTGCTGGATCCACCTGAATACCTTCTTTGTTCACTATGTGACCGAGGAATTGAACTTCTTCCAACCAAAATGCACACTTTGAAAACTTAGCGTACAGTTTTTCTTTCCTTAAAAACTCTAGCACTTTTCTCAAGTGTTCTTCGTGCTCTTGATCATTCTTCGAGTAAATAAGTATTTCATCGATGAAAATAATGACAAACTTGTCAAGATATGGCCCACACACTTGGTTCATGAGGTCCATGAACACAGCTAGTGCGTTAGTCAATCCAAATGGCATAACCATAAACTCGTAATGACCGTAACGCGTCCTAAAGGCAGTCTTTGGAATATCATCCTCCTTCACCCGCATTTGATGATATCCAGAATGTAAATTGATCTTCGAATAAACATACGAGCCTTGTAGTTGATCAAATAAGTCATCGATTCTCGGTAGTGGGTAGCGGTTCTTGATGGTAAGTTTGTTCAACTCTCGGTAGTCGATACACAACCTGAATGTACCATATTTCTTCTTGACAAACAAAACAGGAGCTCCCCACGGTGATGTGCTTGGTCGAATGAAACCACGCTCTAAAAGTTCTTGTAATTGGCTCTGAAGTTCCTTCATTTCGCTAGGTGCGAGTCTGTATGGAGCACGAGATATTGGTGTAGCTCCCGGTACAAGGTCTATTTGAAATTCAACGGATCGGTGTGGAGATAGTCCTGGTAATTCTTTCGAAAATACATCGGGAAATTCTTTTGCGACGGGAATATCATTGATGTTCTTTTCTTCGGAATTGACTTTCTCGACTTGTGCTAGCACAGCATAGCAACCTTTTCTTATTAGTTTTTGTGCCTTCAGGTTACTAATAAGATTTAACTTTGCGTTGCTCTTTTCTCCGTACACCATTAAGGGTTTTCCTTTTTCTCGTATAATGCGAATTGCATTTTTGTAACAAACGATCTCTGCTTTCACTTCTTTCAACCAGTCCATACCGATTATCACATTAAAACTCCCTAACTCTACTGGTATCAAGTCAATCTTAAATGTTTCGCTAACCAGTTTAATTTCTCGATTCCGACAAATATTATCTACTGAAATTAATTTACCATTTGCTAATTCGAGTAAAAATTTACTATCCAAAGGCGTCAATGGGCAACTTAATTTAGCACAAAATTCTCTACTCATATAGCTTCTATCCGCACCCGAATCAAATAAAACATAAGAAGATTTATCGTCAATAAGAAACGTACCTGTAACAAGCTCCGGGTCTTCTTGTGCTTCTGCCGCATTAATATTGAAAACTCTTCCACGGCCCTGCCCATTAGTATTCCCCTGATTCGGGCAATTTCTAATAATGTGGCCAGGTTTTCCACATTTATAACAAACAACGTTGGTATTACTTGCTCCGACACTATTCGTTTTGGCATTACTTGTTCTGGCATTATTTGCTCCCTTAGTTCTATTAAACTTTGGTCCGTAGACCTCACACTTTGTCGCTCTATGACCATTTCTTTTACACCTGTTGCAAAATGTCGTGCAAAACCCCTGGTGATTTTCTTCACACCTATGACATGGCTGTTTTTGGTTTTTGTTGCCGTTGTTGTTATTGAGGTTGTTGTTGGAATTATTATTGTTGTTGAAATGGTTGTTGTAGTTGTTATTGTTGTTGGGATGTTTGTTGTAGTTATTGTTAGGATTGTGGTTATTGTTGCGATTGTTGTTGCGGTTGTTGGGATAGTTGTTGCGATTGTGGTTGTAATTGTTATTGTTGTTGTACTAGTGACTCTTGTCACCGTTTTCCTCCCACTTCCTCTTGAGTTGTTTCGTGTTGGCTTCTTCAGCCGCCTGCTCTTTAATTCTTCCCTCAATCTGATTTATGAGTTTATGAGCCATTCGACTTGCTTTCTGTATAGAAGCGGGCTCGTGTGAACTTACATCTTCTTGAATCCTTACTGGTAACCCTTTTACAAACGCGTCGATCTTCTCTTCTTCATCTTCGAATGCTCCGGGCACAATAGGCACAACTTTGTGAATCGTCGTTCATATGTGGTAACGTCGAACCCTTGTGTTCGTAACTCTCTAAGTTCTGCCTTGAGTTTATTGACTTCGTTTCTAGGACGGTACTGCTCGTTCATCAATTGCTTGAATGCCGACCACGGTAGTGCGTAAGCAGCATTTTGTCCTACCTGTTCAAGATAGGTGTTCCACCACGTTAACACAGTACCTGTGAAGGTATGCATAGCGTACCTAACTTTGTCCTATTCAGTACACTTACTTATGGCAAACACCGATTTGACTTTCTCGGTCCACCGTTTCAATCCAATTGGTCCTTCGGTTCCATCAAATTCCAAAGGTTTTCAGGCAGTGAATTCTTTGTAGGTGCATCCTACACGATTTCTTGCGCCGTTAGCTGCATTGCTAGATTCAGCGTTATTGTTGGTATGTAGCGCAGCCTGTACTGCAGCTATGTTTGCAGCAAGAAAGGTACGAAATTCCTCTTCGCTCATATTCATGGTTTGTCGAGTAGTCGGTGCCATTTCCTTCAAAATATCCAACTGAATCGAGTTAATCATACAGAATATTAAGAGTAGTCAATAGTATTTCGTAGCATAATATGAACTCATTTATAAAAGCTTTTTCTTCATAATAGCGTTTTATAAGTTTAAATTCGGGTACTACCTACTCGTTAAGTTCATACTTAGTAGCTAATATACAATTCAACTACTACAATTCCATATGAAAAACTGATTATAATAATATATCACATATAAATTCTTCAAACTTACAACTTCGCTATATTACATATAACATGAAATATAGTACACTTTGATACAGGACAGTTTTGAAGATAAACCTAGTTAATACGCAAGTTGTTCAGCAAAGGAAATAAAGACACGCAATTCATAAGTCCAGAAACAAGTCATGCATTCTGGTTTTACTAAGACGACTTCCCATCCTTGGTCTTGTGGAAAATAACCGTTATGACCATTGGCTAGGCAGCATGTTGTAACGTCGTCAAAAGGACGAGGGTTTCATAATGTCCAACAGCCCGTAATAATCTAAAAACCTCGTTTCTCACCCCAACTACCGAATCCGTTACTTGTTGGAAGGTTTTATTTAAAAGTTGCAATCCGATATTCTTTTTCTCACTTTGGTAAGAAGCGAACATCACTAACCCGTAAGCATAACATGCTTCTTTATATTGCATGTTAAAAGCTCTTTCTAATTCACGAAATCCTATGTTGGGATATGTTGAGTCAAAATAGGTTCTTAATGAAATGTCCCGTTCTTATTGATTAAAAACGTTTCATATTAATTGATTTCGTTGCGAGGTTTTGACCTCTATATGAGACGTTTTTCAAAGACTGCATTCATTTTAAAACAAACCATAACCTTTATTTCATTAATAAAGGTTTAAAAAGCTTTACGTAGATTATCAAATAATGATAATCTAAAATATCCTGTTTACACACGACCATTACATAATGGTTTACAATACAAATATGTTACAACAAAATAAGTTTCTTGAATGCAGTTTTTACACAATATCATACAAGCATGGACTCCAAATCTCGTCCTTATTTAAGTATGCGACAGCGGAAGCTCTTAATAATCACCTGAGAATAAACATGCTTAAAACGTCAACAAAAATGTTGGTGAGTTATAGGTTTAACCTATATATATCAAATCATAATAATAGACCACAAGATTTCATATTTCAATACACATCCCATACATAGAGATATAAATCATTCATATGGTGAACACCTAGTAACTGACATTAACAAGATGCATATATAAGAATATCCCCATCATTCCGGGACACCCTTCGGATATGATATAAATTTCGAAGTACTAAAGCATCCGGTACTTTGGATGGGGTTTGTTAGGCCCAATAGATCTATCTTTAGGATTCGCGTCAATTAGGGTGTCTGTTCCCTAATTCTTAGATTACCAGACTTAATAAAAAGGGGCATATTCGATTTCGATAATTCAACCATAGAATGTAGGTTCACGTACTTGTGTCTATTTTGTAAATCATTTATAAAACCTGCATGTATTCTCATCCCAAAAATATTAGATTTTAAAAGTGGGACTATAACTCACTTTCACAGATTTTTACTTCGTCGGGAAGTAAGACTTGGCCACTGGTTGATTCACGAACCTATAACAATATATACATATATATCAAAGTATGTTCAAAATATATTTACAACACTTTTAATATATTTTGATGTTTTAAGTTTATTAAGTCAGCTGTCCTCGTTAGTAACCTACAACTAGTTGTCCACAGTTAGATGTACAGAAATAAATCGATAAATATTATCTTGAATCAATCCACGACCCAGTGTATACGTATCTCAGTATTGATCACAACTCAAACTATATATATTTTGGAATCAACCTCAACCCTGTATAGCTAACTCCAACATTCACATATAGAGTGTCTATGGTTGTTCCGAAATATATATAGATGTGTCGACATGATAGGTCGAAACATTGTATACGTGTCTATGGTATCTCAATATTACATAATATACAATTCAAGTTGATTAAGTTATGGTTGGAATAGAATTGTTACCAATTTTCACGTAGCTAAAATGAGAAAAATTATCCAATCTTGTTTTACCCATAACTTCTTCATTTTAAATCCGTTTTGAGTGATTCAAATTGCTATGGTTTCATATTGAACTATATTTTATGAATCTAAACAGAAAAAGTATAGGTTTATAGTCGGAAAAATAAGTTACAAGTCATTTTTGTAAAGGTAGTCATTTCAGTCGAAAGAACGACGTCTAGATGACCATTTTAGAAAACAAACTTCCACTTTGAGTTTAACCATAATTTTTGGATATAGTTTCATGTTCATAATAAAAATAATTTTCTCAGAATAACAACTTTTAAATCAAAGTTTATCATAGTTTTTAATTAACTAACCCAAAACAGCCCGCGGTGTTACTACGACGGCGTAAATCCGTTTTTACGGTGTTTTTCATGTTTCCAGGTTTTAAATCATTAAGTTAGCATATCATATAGATATAGAACATGTGTTTAGTTGATTTTAAAAGTCAAGTTATAAGGATTAACTTTTGTTTGCGAACAAGTTTAGAATTAACTAAACTATGTTCTAGTGATTACAAGTTTAAACCTTCGAATAAGATAGCTTTATATGTATGAATCGAATGATGTAATGAACATCATTACTACCTTAAGATCCTTGGATAAACCTACTGGAAAAGAGAAAAATGGATCTAGCTTCAACGGATCCTTGGATGGCTCGAAGTTCTTGAAGCAGAATCATGACACGAAAACAAGTTCAAGTAAGATCATCACTTGAAATAAGATTGTTATAGTTATAGAAATTGAACCAAAGTTTGAATATGATTATTATCTTGTATTAGAATGATAACCTACTGTAAGAAACAAAGATTTCTTGAGGTTGGATGATCACCTTACAAGATTGGAAGTGAGCTAGCAAACTTGAAAGTATTCTTGATTTTAAGTAACTAGAACTTGTAGAATTTATGAAGAACACTTAGAACTTGAAGATAGAACTTGAGAGAGATCAATTAGATGAAGAAAATTGAAGAATGAAAGTGTTTTTAGGTGTTTTTGGTCGTTGGTGTATGGATTAGATATAAAGGATATGTAATTTTGTTTTCATGTAAATAAGTCATGAATGATTACTCATATTTTTGTAATTTTATGAGATATTTCATGCTAGTTGCCAAATGATGGTTCCCACATGTGTTAGGTGACTCACATGGGCTGCTAAGAGCTGATCATTGTAGTGTATATACCAATAGTACATACATCTAAAAACTGTGTATTGTACAAGTACAAATACGGGTGCATACGAGTAGAATTGTTGATGAAACTGAACGAGGATGTAATTGTAAGCATTTTTGTTAAGCAGAAGTATTTTGATAAGTGTATTGAAGTCTTTCAAAAGTGTATAAATACATATTAAAATACTACATGTATATACATTTTAACTGAGTCGTTAAGTCATCGTTAGTCGTTACATGTAAGTGTTGTTTTGAAACCTTTAGGTTAACGATCTTGTTAAATGTTGTTAACCCAATGTTTATAATATCAAATGAGATTTTAAATTATTATATTATCATGCTATTATCATGTATGAATATCTCTTAATATGATATATATATACATTAAATGTCTTTACAACGATAATCGTTACATATATGTCTCGTTTAAAAATCATTAAGTTAGTAGGCTTGTTTTTACATATGTAGTTCATTGTTAATATACTTAATGATATGTTTACTTATCATAGTATCATGTTAACTATATATATATCCATATATATGTCATCATATAGTTTTTACAAGTTTTAACGTTCGTGAATCACCGGTCAACTTGGGTGGTCAATTGTCTATATGAAACATATTTCAATTAATCAAGTCTTAACAAGTTTGATTGCTTAACATGTTGGAAACATTTAATCATGTAAATATCAATCTCAATTAATATATATAAACATGGAAAAGTTCGGGTCACTACAGTACCTACCCGTTAAATAAATTTCGTCCCGAAATTTTAAGCTGTTGAAGGTGTTGACGAATCTTCTGGAAATAGATGCGGGTATTTCTTCTTCATCTGATCTTCACACTCCCAGGTGAACTCGGGTCCTCTACGAGCATTCCATCGAACCTTAACAATTGGTATCTTGTTTTGCTTAAGTCTTTTAACCTCACGATCCATTATTTCGACGGGTTCTTCGATGAATTGAAGTTTTTCGTTGATTTGGATTTCATCTAACGGAATAGTGAGATCTTCTTTAGCAAAACATTTCTTCAAATTCGAGACGTGGAAAGTGTTATGTACAGCTGCGAGTTGTTGAGGTAACTCAAGTCGGTAAGCTACTGGTCCGACACGATCAATAATCTTGAATGGTCCAATATACCTTGGATTTAATTTCCCTCGTTTACCAAATCGAACAACGCCTTTCCAAGGTGCAACTTTAAGCATGACCATCTCTCCAATTTCAAATTCTATATCTTTTCTTTTAATGTCAGCGTAGCTCTTTTGTCGACTTTGGGCAGTTTTCAACCGTTGTTGAATTTGGATGATCTTCTCGGTAGTTTCTTGTATAATCTCCGGACCCGTAATCTATCTATCCCCCACTTCACTCCAACAAATTGGAGACCTGCACTTTCTACCATAAAGTGATTCAAACGGCGCCATCTCAATGCTTGAATGGTAGCTGTTGTTGTAGGAAAATTCTGCTAACGGTAGATGTCGATCCCAACTGTTTCTGAAATCAATAACACATGCTCGTAGCATGTCTTCAAGCGTTTGTATCGTCCTTTCGCTCTGCCCATCAGTTTGTGGATGATAGGCAGTACTCATGTCTAGACGAGTTCCTAATGCTTGCTGTAATGTCTGCCAGAATCTTGAAATAAATTTGCCATCCCTATCAGAGATAATAGAGATTGGTATTCCATGTCTGGAGACGACTTCCTTCAAATACAGTCGTGCTAACTTCTCCATCTTGTCATCTTCTCTTATTGGCAGGAAGTGTGCTGATTTGGTGAGACGATCAACTATTACCCAAATAGTATCAAAACCACTTGCAGTCCTTAGCAATTTAGTGATGAAATCCATGGTAATGTTTTCCCATTTCCATTCCGGGATTTCGGGTTGTTGAGGTAGACCTGATGGTTTCTGATGCTCAGCTTTGACCTTAGAACACGTCAAACATTCTCCTACGTATTTATCAACATCGGCTTTCATACCCGGCCACCAAAAATGTTTCTTAAGATCCTTGTACATCTTCCCCGTTCCAGGATGTATTGAGTATCTGGTTTTATGAGCTTCTCTAAGTACCATTTCTCTCATATCTCCAAATTTTGGTACCCAAATCCTTTCAGCCCTATACCGGGTTCTGTCTTCCCGAATATTAAGATGCTTCTCCGATCCTTTGGGTATTTCATCCTTTAAATTTCCCTCTTTTAAAACTCCTTGTTGCGCCTCCTTTATTTGAGTAGTAAGGTTATTATGAATCATTATATTCATAGATTTTACTTGAATGGGTTCTCTGTCCTTCCTGCTCAAGGCATCGGCTACCACATTTGCCTTCCCCGGGTGGTAACGAATCTCAAAGTTGTAATCATTCAATAATTCAATCCACCTACGCTGCCTCATATTCAGTTGTTTCTGATTAAATATGTGTTGAAGACTTTTGTGGTCGGTATATATAATACTTTTGACCCCATATAAGTAGTGCCTCCAAGTCTTTAATGCAAAAACAACCGCGCCTAATTCCAAATCATGCGTCGTATAATTTTGTTCGTGAATCTTCAATTGTCTAGACGCATAAGCAATCACCTTCGTTCGTTGCATTAATACACAACCGAGACCTTGCTTTGATGCGTCACAATAAATCACAAAATCATCATTCCCTTCAGGAAATGACAATATAGGTGCCGTAGTTAGATTTTTCTTCAATAACTGAAACGCTTTCTCTTGTTCATCCTTCCATTCAAATTTCTTCCCTTTATGCGTTAATGCAGTCAAGGGTTTTGCTATTCTGGAAAAGTCTTGGATGAACCTTCTGTAGTAACCAGCTAGTCCTAAAAACTGGCGTATGTGTTTCGGAGTTTTTGGGGTTTCCCACTTTTCAACAGTTTCTATCTTTGCCGGATCCACCTTAATACCTTTTTTGTTCACTATGTGACCGAGGAATTGAACTTCTTCCAACCAAAATGCACACTTTGAAAATTTAGCGTACAATTCTTCCTTCCTCAATACTTCTAACACCTTTCTCAAATGTTCGCCGTGTTCTTGGTCATTCTTTGAGTAAATAAGTATGTCATCAATGAAAACAATGACAAACTTGTCAAGGTATGGTCCACACACTCGGTTCATAAGGTCCATGAACACAGCTGGTGCATTAGTTAAACCAAACGGCATGACCATAAACTCGTAATGACCATAACGTGTTCTGAAAGTAGTCTTTGGAATATTATCTTCTTTCACCCGCATTTGATGATACCCGGAACGTAAGTCAATCTTTGAATAAACAGACGAGCCTTGTAGTTGATCAAATAAGTCGTCAATTCTCGGTAGTGGGTAGCGTTTCTTGATGGTAAGTTTGTTCAACTCTCGGTAGTCGATACACAACCTGAATGTACCATCTTTCTTCTTGACAAACAAAACAGGAGCTCCCCACGGTGATGTGCTTGGTCGAATGAAACCACGCTCTAAAAGTTCTTGTAATTGGCTTTGCAGTTCTTTCATCTCGCTGGGTGCGAGTCTGTAAGGAGCACGAGCTATTGGTGCAGCTCCTGGTACAAGATCTATTTGAAATTCAACGGATCGATGTGGGGGTAATCCCGGTAATTCTTTCGGAAATACATCGGGAAATTCTTTTGCGACGGGAACATCATTGATGCTCTTTTCTTCAGTTTGTACTTTCTCGACGTGTGCTAGAATAGCATAGCAACCTTTTCTTATTAGTTTTTGTGCCTTCAAATTACTAATAAGATGTAGCTTCGTGTTGCCCTTTTCTCCGTACACCATTAAGGGTTTTCCTTTTTCTCGTATAATGCGAATTGGTTTTTTGTAACAAATGATCTCTGCTTTCACTTCTTTCAACCAGTCCATACCGATTATCACATCAAAACTCCCTAACTCTACTAGTATCAAATCAATCTTAAATGTTTCGCTAACCAGTTTAATTTCTCGATTCCGACATATATTATCTGCTGAAATTAATTTACCATTTGCTAATTCGAGTAAAAATTTACTATCCAAAGGCGTCAATGGACAACTTAATTTAGCACAAAAATCTCTACTCATATAGCTTCTATCCGCACCCGAATCAAATAAAACGTAAGCAGATTTATTGTCAATAAGAAACGTACCCGTAACAAGCTCCGGGTCTTCCTGTGCCTCTGCCGCATTAATATTGAAAACTCTTCCTCGGCCTTGTCCATTCGTGTTCTCCTGGTTCGGGCAATTTCTAATAATGTGGCCCGGTTTTCCACATTTATAACAAACTACATTGGCATAACTTGCTCCGACACTACTTGCTCCGACACTACTTGCTCCGTCATTACTCGTTCCGACACCATTTGTTCCTTTCGTTCTATTAACCCCTGGTCCGTAGACCTCACACTTCGCCGCGCTATGACCATTTCTTTTACACTTGTTGCAAAATTTGGTGCAGAACCCCGAGTGATACTTTTCACACCTTTGGCATAGCTGCTTTTGATTGTTGTTGTTGTTGCGGTTATTATTGTTGTTGGGATGATTGTTGTAGTTGCTACTGTTGTTGTTGTTGTTGTTGTTGTTGGGCCATTTGTTGTAGTTGCGATTGATGTTGCGATTGTTGGGATAATTGTTGCGATTATTGTTGTAATTGCTGTTGTTGTTGTATTGGTGATTCTTATCACCGTTTTCCTCCCACTTTCTTTTGACTTGCTTCACATTCGCCTCTTCAGCAGTCTGTTCTTTAATTCTTTTTTCAATCTGGTTCACTAGTTTGTGAGCCATTCTACATGCCTGTTGTATGGAGGCGGGCTCGTGTGAACTTATATCTTCTTGGATTCTTTTCGGTAATCCTTTCACAAACGCGTCGATCTTCTCTTCCTCATCTTCGAATGCTCCCGGACACAATAGGCACAATTCTGTGAATCGTCTTTCATACGTGGTAATATCAAATCCTTGGGTTCATAACCCTCTAAGTTCTGTCTTGAGCTTATTGACCTCGGTTCTGGGACGATACTTCTCGTTCATCAAGTGCTTGAATGCTGACCACGGTAGTGCGTACGCATTGTCTTGTCCCACTTGCTCTAGATAGGTATTCCACCATGTTAACGCAGAACCTGTGAAGGTATGCGTAGCGTACTTCACTTTGTCCTCTTCAGTACACTTACTTATGGCAAACACCGATTCGACCTTCTCGGTCCACCATTTCAATCCGATCGGTCCTTCGGTTCCATTAAATTCTAAAGGTTTGCAGGCAGTGAATTCTTTGTAGGTGCATCCTACACGATTTCCTGTACTGCTAGATCCAAGGTTATTGTTGGTATGTAGCGCAGCCTGTACTGCGGCTATGTTTGAAGCTAGAAAATTACGGAATTCCTCTTCATTCATATTCACGGTGTGTCGAGTAGTCGGTGCCATTTCCTTCAAAATAGTCAAATGGAACAAGTTAATCATACAGAATATTAAGAGTAGTTAATAGTATTTCGTAGCATAATATGAACTCATTTATAAAAGCTTTTTCTTCATATTAGCGTTTTATAAGTTTAAATTCGGGTAGTACCTACCCGTTAAGTTCATACTTAGTAGCTAATATACAATTCAACTACTACAATTCTATATGAAAAACTGATTATAATAATATTTCGCGTTCAAACTTTTACACAATATTTTACAAACTTACAATACTGCTTATTTTACATATAGCATGAAATATAGCACACAATAAATTTGATACAAGATGGTTGTGAAGATAATTCTAGCTAGTACACAAGTCGTTCAGCAAAGGCAATAAAGATACATAATTCATACGTCCAGAAACAAGTCATGCATTCTGGTTTTACTAGGATTACTTCCCATCCTTGGTCTTGTGGAACATAACCGTTATGGCCGTTGATAAGACAGCGTGTTGTAACATCGTCAAAGGGACGAGGGTTACGTAATGTCCAACAGTCCCGTAACAATCTAAAAACCTCATTTCTTACCCCAATTACCGACTCCGTCACTTGTGGGAACATTTTGTTTAATAGTTGTAGCCCGATGTTCTTGTTCTCACTTTGGTGAGAAGCGAACATTACTAATCCGTAAGCATAACATGCTTCTTTATGTTGCATGTTAGCCGCTTTTTCTAAATCACGAAGTCCAATATTCGGATATATAGAGTCAAAATAATTTCTTAACCCATTGCGTAAAATAGCATTTGGGTTCCCCGCAATATATGCGTCAAAGTAAACACATCGTAACTTATGGATTTCCCAATGTGATATCCCCCATCTTTCGAACGAAAGCCTTTTATAAACCAAGGCATTCTTGGAACGTTCTTCGAATGTCTTACAAACTGATCTCACCTTAAATAGTTGTGCCGAAGAATTCTGACTGACTCTAGACAAGATTTCA
The DNA here is from genome assembly GCF_046630445.1 of Rutidosis leptorrhynchoides. Classification (NCBI taxonomy): domain Eukaryota; kingdom Viridiplantae; phylum Streptophyta; class Magnoliopsida; order Asterales; family Asteraceae; genus Rutidosis; species Rutidosis leptorrhynchoides. Next base: position 126,377,102 of record NC_092342.1, on the reverse strand, counting down.
TCAATCATGTCTCCGGGTAGGTCTCTTAAAATATTAGGTTGTCTATCCATTTTGTGTTTTTATACTGTAAAATAGACAAGAGTTAGATTCATAAAAAAAATACTTATTAATACAAGCAATTTTTACATATATCATAAAGCATAAGCACACTATATTACATATATTACACCACACGAATACAACTATCTTATTCCGACTCGCTTTTTTCTTCTTCTTCGGTTTTGGTTCGTTTTGCCAAGTTTCTAGGGATATATGATGTTCCCCTAATACGAGCCGTTGTTTTCCACATTGGTTTAGAAAAACCTGGTGGTTTAGAGGTTCCCGGGTCATTGTTACAACTTAAGGACTTCGGGGGTTGACGATACATATAAAGTTCATCGGGGTTGGAATTAGATTTCTCTATTTTTATGCCCTTTCCCTTATTAGTTCCTTTTGCCTTTTTAATTTCAGTTGGGGTAATTTCTATAACATCATCGGAATTCTCGTCAGAATCCGATTCATCGGAGAATTGGTAATCCTCCCAATATTTTGCTTCCTTGGCGGAAACACCATTGACCATAATTAACCTTGGTCGGTTGGTTGAGGATTTTCTTTTACTTAACCGTTTTATTATTTCCCCCACCGGTTCTATTTCTTCATCCGGTTCCGATTCTTCTTCCGGTTCCGATTCTTCTTCCGGTTCCGACTCTTCTTCCGGTTCCTCTTCGGGAACTTGTGAATCAGTCCACGAATCATTCCAATTTACATTTGACTCTTCATTATTATTAGGTGAGTCAATGGGACTTGTTCTAGAGGTAGACATCTATCACATAATATCAAACGCGTTAAGAGATTAATATATCACATAATATTCACATGTTAAAAATATATAGTTTCCAACAAAATTTGTTAAGCAATCATTTTTCAAGTAAACACGGTCGAAGTCCAGACTCACTAATGCATCCTAACAAACTCGATAAGACACACTAATGCAAAATTCTGGTTCTCTAAGACCAACGCTCGGATACCAACTGAAATGTCCCGTTCTTATTGATTAAAAACGTTCCATATTAATTGATTTCGTTGCGAGGTTTTGACCTCTATATGAGACGTTTTTCAAAGACTGCATTCATTTTAAAACAAACCATAACCTTTATTTCATCAATAAAGGTTTAAAAAGCTTTACATAGATTATCAAATAATGATAATCTAAAATATCCTGTTTACACACGACCATTACATAATGGTTTACAATACAAATATGTTACAACAAAATAAGTTTCTTGAATGCAGTTTTTACACAATATCATACAAGCATGGACTCCAAATCTCGTCCTTATTTAAGTATGCGACAGCAGAAGCTCTTAATAATCACCTGAGAATAAACATGCTTAAAACGTCAACAAAAATGTTGGTGAGTTATAGGTTTAACCTATATATATCAAATCATAATAATAGACCACAAGATTTCATATTTCAATACACATCCCATACATAGAGATAAAAATCATTCATGTGGTGAACACCTAGTAACCGACATTAACAAGATGCATATATAAGAATATCCCCATCATTCCGGGACACCCTTCGGATATGATATAAATTTCGAAGTACTAAAGCATCCGGTACTTTGGATGGGGTTTGTTAGGCCCAATAGATCTATCTTTAGGATTCGCGTCAATTAGGGTGTCTGTTCCCTAATTCTTAGATTACCAGACTTAATAAAAAGGGGCATATTAGATTTCGATAATTCAACCATAGAATGTAGTTTCACGTACTTGTGTCTCTTTTGTAAATCATTTATAAAACCTGCATGTATTCTCATCCCAAAAATATTAGATTTTAAAAGTGGGACTATAACTCACTTTCACAGATTTTTACTTCGTCAGGAAGTAAGACTTGGCCACTGGTTAATTCACGAACCTATAACAATATATACATATATATCAAAGTATGTTCAAAATATATTTACAACACTTTTAATATATTTTGATGTTTTAAGTTTATTAAGTCAGCTGTCCTCGTTAGTAACCTACAACTAGTTGTCCACAGTTAGATGTACAGAAATAAATCGATAAATATTATCTTGAATTAATCCACTACCCAGTGTATACGTATCTCAGTATTGATCACAACTCAACCTATATATATTTTGGAATCAACCTCAACCCTGTATAGCTAACTCTAACATTACATATAGAGTGTCTATGGTTGTTCCGAAATATATATAGATGTGTCGACATGATAGGTCGAAACATTGTATACGTGTCTATGGTATCTCAAGATTACATAATATACAATTCAAGTTGATTAAGTTATGATTGGAATAGATTTGTTACCAATTTTCACGTAGCTAAAATGAGAAAAATTATCCAATCTTGTTTTACCCATAACTTCTTCATTTTAAATCCGTTTTGAGTGAATCAAATTGCTATGGTTTCATATTGAACTCTATTTTATGAATCTAAATAGAAAATGTATAGGTTTATAGTCAGAAAAATAAGTTACAAGTCGTTTTTGTAAAGGTAGTCATTTCAGTCGAAAGAACGATGTCTAGATGACCATTTTAGAAAACATACTTCCACTTTGAGTTTAACCATAATTTTTGGATATAGTTTCATGTTCATAATAAAAATAATTTTCTCAGAATAATAACTTTTAAATCAAAGTTTATCATAGTTTTTAATTAACTAACCCAAAACAGCCCGCGGTGTTACTACGACGGCGTAAATCCGGTTTTACGGTGTTTTTCGTGTTTCCAGGTTTTAAATTATTAAGTTAGCATATCATATAGATATAGAACATGTGTTTAGTTGATTTTAAAAGTCAAGTTAGAAGGATTAACTTTTGTTTGCGAACAAGTTTAGAATTAACTAAACTATGTTCTAGTGATTACAAGTTTAAACCTTCGAATAAGATAGCTTTATATGTATGAATCGAATGATGTAATGAACACCATTACTATCTTAAGATCCTTGGATAAACCTACTGGAAAATAGAAAATAGGATCTAGCTTCAACGGATCCTTGGATGGCTCGAAGTTCTTGAAGCAGAATCATGACACGAAAACAAGTTCAAGTAAGATCATCACTTGAAATAAGATTGTTATAGTTATAGAAATTGAATCAAAGTTTGAATATGATTATTACCTTGTATTAGAATGATAACCTACTGTAAGAAACAAAGATTTCTTGAGGTTGGATGATCACCTTACAAGATTGGAAGTGAGCTAGCAAACTTGAAAGTATTCTTGATTTTATGTAACTAGAACTTGTACAATTTATGAAGAACACTTAGAACTTGAAGATAGAACTTGAGAGAGATCAATTAGATGAATAAAATTGAAGAATGAAAGTGTTTGTAGGTGTTTTTGGTCGTTGGTGTATGGATTAGATATAAAGGATATGTAATTTTGTTTTCATGTAAATAAGTCATGAATGATTACTCATATTTTTGTAATTTTATGTGATATTTCATGCTAGTTGCCAAATGATGGTTCCCACATGTGTTAGGTGACTCACATGGGCTTCTAAGAGCTGATCATTGGAGTGTATATACCAATAGTATATACATCTAAAAGCTGTGTATTGTACGAGTACGAATACGGGTGCATACGAGTAGAATTGTTGATGAAAGTGAACGAGGATGTAATTGTAAGCATTTTTGTTAAGCAGAAGTATTTTGATAAGTGTATTGAAGTCTTTCAAAAGTGTATAAATACATATTAAAATACTACATGTATATACATTTTAACTGAGTCGTTAAGTCATCGTTAGTCGTTACATGTAAGTGTTGTTTTGAAACCTTTAGGTTAACGATCTTGTTAAATGTTGTTAACCCAATGTTTATAATATCAAATGAGATTTTAAATTATTATATTATCATGATATTATCATGTATGAATATCTCTTAATATGATATATATACATTAAATGTCTTTACAACGATAATCGTTACATATATGTCTCGTTTAAAAATCATTAAGTTAGTAGGCTTGTTTTTACATATGTAGTTCATTGTTAATATACTTAATGATATGTTTACTTATCATAGTATCATGTTAACTATATATATATATATATATATATATATATATATATATATATATATATATATATATATATATATATATATATATATATATATATATATATATATCCATATATATGTCATCATATAGTTTTTACAAGTTTTAACGTTCTTGAATCACCGGTCAACTTGGGTGGTCAATTGTCTATATGAAACATATTTCAATTAATCAAGTCTTAACAAGTTTGATTGCTTAACATGTTGGAAATATTTAATCATGTAAATATCAATCTCAATTAATATATATAAATATGGAAAAGTTCGGGTCACTACACTTAACCCGTAGCGTAAAATTGCATTTGGGTTCCCCGCATTTAATGCTTTAAAGAAAACACGGCGTAACTTACGGTCTCCCCAATGTGATATACCCCACCTATCAAAGGAAAGCCTTTTATAAACTAAGGCATTTCTGGAAAGTCTTTCAAATGTTTGATAAGTTAATTTCGCCATAACTAAATGTGCTGATGAATTCTGACCGACTCTAGACAAGATTTCCTCAATCATATCCTATGGTAGGTCTTCTAAAATATTCGGTTGTCTACCCTTAATGTCCATTTTGTTTTTATACTGTAAAATAGACAAGTATTAGATTCGTAATAACAAACAATACAAGAAATTTTTACATAGAACATAAAAGTACAAGCACACTACAATACATTTATTACACAACTTGCTCACACCCCTTTAATCTGAATCACTGGTTTCTTCTTCTTCGGACTTGGTTCTTTTTCCTAATCTTCTAGGGATATATGATGTTCCTCTAATACGAGTCATCGTTTTCCACATTGGTTTAGAAAAACCTGGTGGTTTAGAGGTTCCCGAGTTATTGTCACGATATTGAAAATACGGGTGTTGACGGTACATATAAAGTTCATCGGGGTCGGAATCAGATTTCTCTATTTTGATGTCTTTTCCCTTATTATTTTCTTTCGCTTTATTAAATTGGGTTGGGGTAATTTCTATAACATCATCAGAATCCTCATCAGGATCCGATTCATCGGAAAATTGGTAATTTTCCCAATATTTTGCTTCCTTAGCGGAAACACCATTGACCATTATTAACTTTGGTCCATTGGTTGAGGATTTTCTTTTATTTGACCGGTTTTCTGTGGTTCCTACTATTCCCCCCTCCGGAACCTCTTCGTCTTCCGGTTTCTCTTCTTCTGGTTCCTCTTCTTCCGGTTCCTCTTCTTTCGGTTCTTCGGGAACTTGTGAATCTTGCCAATATATATTCGACTCTTCGTTATTATTAGGTGAGTCAATGGGATTTGTGCTAGAGGTAGACATCTATCACACAATATCAAATATGTTAAGAGATTAATATATCACATAATATTTACATGTTAATAATATATAGTTTCCAACAAAAATGTTAAGCAATCATTTTTAAAGAAAATACGGTCGAAGTCCAGACTCACTAATGCATCCTAACAAACTCGAAAAGACACACTAATGCAAATTTTCTGGTTCTCTAAGACCAACGCTCAGATACCAACTGAAATGTCCCGTTCATATTGATTATAAACGTTCCATATTAATTGATTTCGTTGCGAGGTTTTGACCTCTATATGAGACATTTTTCAAAGACTGCATTCATTTTTAAAACAACCATAACCTTTATTTTATCTATAAAGGTTTAAAAGCATTACGTAGATTATCAAATAATGATAATCTAAAATATACCGTTTACACATGACCATTACATAATGGTTTACAATAAGAATATATTACATCAAAAATAAGTTTTTTGAATGCAGTTTTTACATAATATCATACATGCATGGACTCCAAATCTTGTTCTTATTTTAGTATGCAACAGCAGAAGCTCTTAATAATCACCTGAGAATAAACATGCTTAAAACGTCAACAAAAATGTTGGTGAGTTATAGGTTTAACCTATATATTATCAAATCATAATAATAGACCACAAGATTTCATATTTCAATATACATCCCATACATAGAGATAAAATTCATTCATATGGTGAACACCTGGTAACTGACATTAACAAGATGCATATAAGAATATCCCCTATCATTCCGGGAAATCCTTCGGACATGATAAAAATGAATTCGAAGTACTAAAGCATCCGGTACTTTGGATGGGGTTCGTTAGGCCCAATAGATCTATCTTTAGGATTCGCGTCAATTAGTAGATCGGTTTACTAATTCTTATGCTACCAAGCAAAAGGGGCATATTCGGCTTCGATCATTCACCCATATAATGTAGTTTCATTTACTTGTGTCTATTTCGTAAAACATTTATAAAACTGCATGTATTCTCATCCCAACATATTAGATTTTAAAAGTGGGACTATAACTCACTTTCACAGATTTTTACTTCGTCGGAAAGTAAGACTTGGCCACTAGTCAATTCACGAACCTATAACAAATATGTACATATATATCAAAGTATGTTAAAAATATATTTACAACACTTTTAATACATTTTGATGTTTTAAGTTTATTAAGTCAGCTGTCCTCGTTAGTAACCTACAACTAGTTGTCCACAGTTAGATGTACAGAAATAAATCGATATATATTTTCTTGAATCAATCCACGACCCAGTGTATACACATCTCAGGCTAGATCACAACTCAAAATATATATATTTTTGGAATCAACCTCAACTCTGTATAGCTAACTCCAACATTACTGCATATAGAGTGTCTATAGTTGTTCCAAATAATATATATACATGGGTCGATATGATATGTCAAAACATTTGCATACGTGTCTATGGTATCCCAAGATTACATAATATATTAGAATACATGTATAATACAATATAAGTTAGCTAGGATATGATTTGTATAGAATTGTTATTATTTCCCCTAGCTACAAAAATCAAAAAATATCCAATCTTGTTTTGCCCATAACTTCTTCATTTTAAATCCGTTTTGAATGAATCAAATTGCTATGGTTTCATATTGAACTCTATTTTATGAATATAAACATAAAAAGTATAGGTTTATAGTCGGAAATATAAGTTACAAGTCATTTTTGTAAGAGGTAGTCATTTTAGTCGAAAGAACGACGTCTTGATGACCATTTTGAAAAACATACTTCCACTTTGAGTTTAACCATGATTTTTGGATATAGTTTCATGTTCATAAGAAAAATCATTTTCCCAGAAGAACAACTTTTAAATCAAAGTTTATCATAGTTTTTAATTATCAAACCCAAAACAGCCCGCGGTGTTACTACGACGGCGTATGTCCAGTTTTACGGTGTTTTTCGTGTTTCCAGGTTTTAAATCATTAAGTTAGCATATCATATAGATATAGAACATGTGTTTAGTTGATTTAAAAGTCAAGTTAGAAGGATTAACTTTTGTTTGCGAACAAGTTTAGAATTAGCTAAACTATGTTCTAGTGATTTCAAGTTTAAACCTTCGAATAAGATAGCTTTATATGTATGAATCGAATGATGTTATGAACATCATTACTACCTCAAGTTTTGTGGATAAACCTACTGGAAAAGATACAAATGGATCTAGCTTCAAAGGATCTTGGATGGCTTGAAAGTTCTTGAAGTAGAATCATGACACGAAAACAAGTTCAAGTAAGATTTCCACTCGAAATACGATTGTTATAGTTATAGAAATTGAATCAAAGTTTGAATATGAGTATTACCTTGTATTAGAAAGATGTATTACTGTAAATAAGAAAGATTTCTTGAGGTTGGATGATCACTCTACAAGATTGAAAGTAAGCTAGCAAACTTGGAAGTATTCTTGATTTTATGAAACTAGAACTTGTAGAATTTATGAAGAACACTTAGAACTTGAAGATAGAACTTGAGAGAGATTAATTAGATGAAGAAAATTGAAGAATGAAAGTGTTTGTAGGTGTTTTTGGTCGTTGGTTTATGGATTAGATATAAAGGATATGTAATTTTGTTTTCATGTAAATAAGTCATGAATGATTACTCATATTTTTGTAATTTTATGAGATATTTCATGCTACTTGCCAAATGATGGTTCCTACATGTGTTAGGTGACTCACATGGGCTGCTGAGAGCTGATCATTGGAGTGTATATACCAATAGTACATACATCTAAAAGCTGTATATTGTACAAGTACGAATACGGGTGCATACGAGTAGAATTGTTGATGAAACTGAACGAGGATGTAATTGTAAGCATTTTTGTTAAGTAGAAGTATTTTGATAAGTGTCTTGAAGTCTTTCAAAAGTGTATGAATACATATTAAAACACTACATGTATATACATTTTAACTGAGTCGTTAAGTCATCGTTAGTCGTTACATGTAAATGTTGTTTTGAAACCTTTAGATTAACGATCTTGTTAAATGTTGTTAACCCAATGTTTATAATATCTAAAGAGATGTTAAATTAATACATTATCATGAACTTATGATATATTAATATATCTTAGTATGATATATATACAGTTAAATGTTGTTACAACGATAATCGTTACATATATGTCTCGTTTCGAAATCATTAAGTTAGTAGTCTTGTTTTTACATATGTAGTTCATTGTTAATATACTTAATGATATGTTTACTTATCATAATATCATGTTAACTATATATATATCCATATATATGTCATCATATAGTTTTTACAAGTTTTAACGTTCGTGAATCACCGGTTAACTTGGGTGGTCCATTGTCTATATGAAACCTATTTCAATTAATCAAGTCTTAACAAGTTTGATTGCTTAACATGTTGGAAACACTTAATCATGTAAATAACAATTTCATTTAATATATATATAAACATAGAAAAGTTCGGGTCACTACATTGGGGTCCCAACAGTTTCCTCCCTTACTAATGACTTTCAAAGGGAAACAGTGACCTGAATCTTGAAGTTATCTATTTCTACAACAATTATGTGAATATTGTTCCAAATACACGACCGGTTGGACACATTGATTAAATCATGATTTCCCGACCCGTAATCCCATCGATACACACTTTTGATTATATTCATCCATAAAACATCTTTTTCAAGTATAAATAGCCACCACCATCCCAATAATCTCAAGTTTGCTTATAAAGACTTGATGTTTAACCTACCCCCTTTTGTATGGTGATAGTAAGGTGTCCCATTTTATCTATGAAATACTTATTTTATCACTTGTCCCGTCCCAACATTCAACTAATACTTTAAGCGTATTGATGACATTCGTTGGAGCATGGATTAGGGAGAAGGCATATAATGGTAAGCTACTAAGTAGCGATATAATAATAGTAAGTTGGCCCCTGAAAGTTCGTTTTCCAATCCGCTAACCTAGATTGGAATTTTTTTGTGATGAAATCCCAAATTCGTAAGCAACTCATTCTTTGACCGAGTGGGAGTCCTAGGTAAGTAAATGGAAAAGAACCCACTCGACACCCAATATAACCAGCCATTTCTTCTATTGATCCCTTCTTACCCCGAGTATAAGCAACTTTTTGAGAAGTTTACCTTCAATCCTGAAAAAATCTTGAAACACATGCGTAATTAAATTTAGTTTCCCACATTTCGTTTACTCCACTCATGAAAGAAGATGGTGTCATCGGCATATTAAAGGTGTGAAATTATTATTTTGTTGCTACCAATTTTGATTCCTTTATAAAGCCTCGATTCCATTAAGTGCTTTACAATTGTGTTTAAACCTTCTAGGGCCATAATGAACAAATAGGGTGATAATGAGTCGCGTTGATGCACTCCTCGTTGTGACATAAATATTTTAGTTGGAGATCCATTCACTAGAATTGAGATTGTGGTAGATTTCAAACAAGCTTCGCTCCAAGCTTTCCATTTTTACCTGAAGCTCATTCTTTCTATAGCCATGATAAAATAATCCCAATTGATAGTTTCGAAAGCTTTTTCAAAATCGGCCTTGAAGAGAATACCTTTTCTTTTTGGTTTTTTTAAATCATCGAAGGTTTAGTTTACCACAAGAATCCCTTCTAGGATGTATCTTCCTTTGATGAATGTGCTTTGCTCAAATCATATTTTTTGATGGATCGCTTTATGGAGCCCATTTGCAAGTATTTTTGCAATGATTTTGTAGTAACTTTTAAACAGGCTAATTGGGTGATAATTAATAAGGTTCATGGGATCTTTCTTCTTAGGAATCAAAGAGATGAATAGAGCGTTACATCCTTTTAAAATAGAGTCAGGAGCCCAAAACCAATTGACCTCCTTCTTTAAGTCATCTTTTATTAACTAATAAAACTTCTTGAAACATTTAATCTAAAACCGTCGGGGCTCGGTGCTTTTTAGGCTTACAATCTTTTATCGCATTTCATATATCTCACTCGAGCATAGGGGCTTCTAATAATGTTACAACTTCGGTACTAAGTTGCTTAAACTGTAAGGTATTTAAACATTCTATGTTTGGCCTTATAGAAATCTTCTGCTCCAAAAGTTGTTGTAGAATTTCAGGACCTCTTTTTTTTGTTTCATTTGGATTTTCCTTCCAAACACCATGAATAAATAAACCTCTAATACTCGACTTGTTGTTCCTTCTCATGATAGATGAGTGGAAAAACGAGGTGTTATCATCTCCCTCTGATAGGTCAGATCATGTTGAGATTAGAAGAAAAGACAAGTTAGAATGAGATTCGGTAGGTGTGAAGGAGATTCGGTATTAGAGAGAATTAACAAGATTTACATTACACAGCTTCTAGAACTCGGTTACAATGCAATGGCTATCTAATTACGACTACTTAGGTTCCTTATATAGCCCTCTTCTAAGGAACCATCATTTAAGCTTATTTCACATTAACACTATATAACTTCGGGGTTCTAACAATCTCCCCCTTAGTGTTAAATTTGATCTTTACAATATAATCCTATGAAAACATCTAAAGGAACTTTGTTCCTCTGAAGTGAACTTTGAATTTGAATCCCTTGAGATTATCATATCTTTTTATGTTCACTCTTATCTTTAGACGACTTTTCAATCTTGTGAGAATATATTTGACAATCTCATTATCTTCAGTTGAATAGCAACTATTAATCAGTCTCCATCTCAAGTATTTGAAAGCATACATCAATGTTCCGTCTGAGTATCTTCTGAAATCTGAGACTCTGATGAAGATCTTTGTATAGTGAGAATTGACAAACACAATCCCATAAGGACAGTCACTTACTTCAAGTAAGGACATATATCTTAGCTCTTCGATTACTTGATTTGGCAGTTTGATTCCGAGCTTTTTGTGTCCAGATTCTAACCCCATCTGAAAATCGTGAACGGACATCCATCTCATCGAGTCAAGAATAAATCTGTAGACTGCCTTCATTGCAGTATCATGATAAATTGTTGCAGATTCATTCAAGTTAATCCAGTAGTTGTAAATGAAAATAATGTCGTCCATCTTCAATCTATCAAAATCTGCTTCAGAGAATTGATAATCTTCATCATCCATTATTGTTACTTGAAACAATGGCATCTTCACTCCATCCATGTTAATCATCAATATCTTATTTATACTTTTGATCTCTGAATTTCGTTGAACTTGAAGTTTCTCTTCATTCTTCAATTTATATTTGTCACGAACACTCAGATAAGCTTTGAGATATTCTGGTTTCTTATGATATTTTCATGCACCCAGAACACTCATTGTTGCAGAAAGGACGAGATCAGAATCACCATAGATTCTATACGCTTGTTGTTCAATGAATGGTGAACGAAGAATCCTCTTCTCTTCTTCCTCACTTAATTGGAAATCAGCATCACGCTTAACAATAATCTCTGCAATTTGAAATGGAACATTCAGATCAGGAGGAGTCATAGTATCTTCCTTGCCATTAGAGAAAATCTCCTTTTCAAAGTGTATCCAAAATTCATCAGTTAGAGATGACAAGTTAACAAATTGATGATCATTGAATTCATGGGCGACACTCGACGACCCCTTCAAAATATCTTCAATATTATCAAAGTTTTGATTGTCCTCTTGAGCTGATTTATTCTCTAATTAATCAACTGAATCTATATCCTCCCTGAGTCACCCTCTCTCTGACCTTCCGATTCATCTAGAAAACTTTCACACTGAATTTCCTCAATTTCAACGCTTTTAGAATCAGATATATCAACAACATCTTGATCGTTATGTTGACTAGATGTAACAGCTTCATACGTTGATCTTTGAAAACCACTGGACCGATAACCACCTTGTCTATTCTCCCCCTCATGAAGATTATCGGGATCGAAATCATCATGATCAGGCATGTGAATTGGTCCAGGTGACTTGCATGGAGATAAAGGATATACTATCCTTGCTTGCTCAAGATAAATCATCATAGTCTCGAGAACTTCATCAAGATCAGTTCGTTTAGCAAATTCAGCAAGATATAGTTCCTCTACCTCATTGTCAGAGAGATATTGCAATCCATATCTATTCAAAATCCTAGAAGGTGACTCAGTTGGTGAAACAACGGTGTAACCATGAACAACATTAGCATCAACAGCATCAGTTGGAGGCGATGTCGGTGGAAGTGTTTGATTTGCCGTGAGGGCAGGTAAGGATATTTGTGCAGTATTATTCTTATATGTAGGGCTGTACATACTACTAGTCAGATTCGTGATATCCCCTTCTGATGGAGGTTGGGCAACAACCGGAGTTGTCGCCGGCGAAGTTTTTTTCAAAGCATCCGCCTCCATGACTTTAGTCTCATGGGACTCTGACAAAGTAGTAGAACTACCCATCGATTTAGATCTCGCAGAGATATTGCTATCTCTGACTCCTGAAATCATTGATATACCATGAGGTGGTACATCTCTTTTAGTTAACGACTCTTCCTCCAGACCCTGAGTTTCAGAATCCGAAAGAGAAGTGGTTTGAACCAATGGATCACTTTCATGAACCAAGGGATCAGTCTGCTGGAAGTCTGATAAATATCCCGAAGGATTGTCATGTTGACTCGTTTCCATGGGACGCGACAGATCTCCCTCATCAAGATAAGCCGGACCTCGAGACCCTGTTGTACGTTGAGGCACAGGAGGATTTCTAGCCAATACACAGGGTGCCTTTTCAAGACTTTTCGGCTCCCCTTCGGCCGTTTTGGACTTCAATGATTGAGTTTCCTCAATCGATTGAGTCAACGCAGACTTTACTGCAGAGGAAGAATTTACTTCCTTAGATGCCGAAGCATCTTGCTGTGTAAGATTTATTATTAAGTCATGTTTAGATTGGATGGACTTAGTATCTGAGGATACATGCACTTTTGTTGAATACTATTTTAAATTTAACCATCTACGATGCATCATTAAGCCAACCATACCAACTCAGAGCGGTGGTCTTACATCATTAAATTTCCAAAATTTAAATTCATTCATATACATCATTGAGTAATATGTTCTTGATGCTCTGATACCAACTTTAACTCAGTTGGGGACACACGTCCCACCCAGTGCCTTCCCAGCTAACCGCCTGTTGACCACTGAGTGTACCTCAGACACTGATTTTACGGCCATGCCTCTCGGCAAAGCCAACCATATATATATATATATATATATATATATATATATATATATATATATATATATATATATATATATATATATATATATATATATATATATATATATATATATATATATAATTGTTGTCGTGGAATCGCTGAGAAGTTCGTGATTATCGATTGATGCCTCCCGGTATTTGGTATGGTAATTATCGTTACAAGATACCGATGAGTTCATGATAAGACTTCAATAGATAAATATAGTGATTTGTCGGAGAGATTTAAGCTAAGGAACAACGAGGTTGCTGGTACGTCTGCTGGTAATATGTTGGAATATAAAAGGTTCTCCGGTAGCAATGACGAAAGGGAAATCGTATACATCAAGGTTATAATAAGACTAGTACTATTGAAAAGTCGAAGTTGATTTGCTGGAACTGTGACAAAATTGGCTACTTTGGAGAGGTATTGTAAAGTTATTTTCGGAAATAACACGCCGATGGATCATAAATTCGTATTAAACTTCTACTTGGATGCCGAAATTTCTCCCAGGTGCGTGACTGTGGATAACATGTGGTTGGATCATCATCTTGATTGAGGTGTTTTCAAGAATCCTGAAAGGTTTGAACGCAGATTGTAATTGTCAAGATACAAATGAGGTTTAAGATGAAATCAAGTGGGAAACTTGAAGAAGTGTCTAGTTTCATATGTTATAATCAATATTTTAATTCATTTTAATTTTCCAATGTTAGTAGTCCACAGTTGATAGTCCATAGTTAGCAGTTCAATAATTCATATATAGTTTAATATATTATATTCGAATTAATTAATACGTGTCGTGACCCATTGTATACATGTCTCAGACTCGATCACAACTCAAATTATATATATTATTTTAGAATCAACCTCAACCCTTTATAACTAACTCAAGCATTACTGCATATAGAGTGTCTATGGTTATTCCAAATAATATATATAGATGACGCCGATATGATATGTCAAAACATTGTATATGTGTCCCGATAAAGTTCGTAAAATAAATAACAGAAATTAAATGACGATAAATAAAATTGCGAGAATTAAAATTGCAATAATTAAATTGCGATAATTAAAATTATGATAATTAAAATGTAACGGGGAATTAGGAACAGTTAGCTGGGAACAGTTATCTAGGAATAGTTAGCGTAGGTTCTTAAAAGAATTTCTCATAGTTAATTTGAATTTTTCAAAAAAATTTTATTTTTGTCTAATGTTTTCTTCATTATGCCACTTGTTGGATTCTGATAGGTCAAAACCCAAATATGAAATTGAATGAAAATGGTTATTCTGCGGTGAACGGATACGTATATCTGTGAATGTAAGTAGGGTAGTAAATGACTGTTAGATCAGATTGAAAGAATGTATAGTGTAACTTATTAATGTGAAATCTAAATATTCCTCGGGTATTACTTACCCGTTAAAATATTTTCACCATTAACAGTTTGTACGAAAGAATTTTTAATTAGAATCTTTATGAAAACATATATTTTCTTCAGATGTAATATGGATTTAATGAGTTAATATGATATTAATCTCATTTGCTTTTCGGTTTGAGCTAGAATAAATAATCTCTAAAACTTTTAGAAACCACATATTCTTCGCAGAATATTTCTTCAATGAAGTTATGAATCAATACTTCATCGTTTATTGTTGTTGGTACGCCTTGGTATCTATGGTGCGTATGACATTGATGCTCGAGGTACAGATTATGATGTTGAGGTGTGGGATGCGGATGTTGCTGTTGGTGGTACTGTTGCCGCCGGTGCTGTTGCTGGTTCTTGTAACCTTTCCACCATATTCTCCAAAGCCACTACCCGGGCGCGAAGCTCGTTGACTTCTTCTATTATACCGGTATGATTGTCGGTTCGGACGAGCTGGCGAATAAGATCCAGAATTCGAGATAGTATATAATCATAATGAGATACTCTGGAAATGATAGAGAAAATGGTATTACGGACAGGTTCGCCGGTAAGTGCTTCAGGTTCTTCGTCAAGAGAAAAATGTGGTAGATAGAAGGGATCACCTTCTTCTTGTCTCCAATGATTAAGTAGGCTACGAACCCATCCCTAATTCATCCAGAATAGATGATGGCTGATTGGTTGATCCATTCTGGTTACACTATCTTCAGAGTTCAGGTGAATATCCAGATTGGAATAGCTGTCGGAGTTTAAGGAATTTGAACTAGTTGCGAGTTCCATTTTGTACGGTTAGATATAGGGTTTTCGATATGAAATGCTTTTCAAATATCGGATGATATTCTAATTACATAGAATATCTATATATAGAACAAAAGATTTCATAGATTATGGAGGAATTTACGGAATATGTCAGGCAAAGTTTACAGTAACAGATACGCTAAGATATGAATTAGCAGATACGCTAAGATATTAATTTTGTCTATACACTATTCATGTAATCAATGTAATAATATGTGTCTAGACTAAGAATGATAAGCAATTGATTCCCTAAGAATGATAAGAAGGTAATTTTTGACACGAAATGATAAGCAAAACTTTTGACATGCAGACACGGTCGAAGTCCAGACCCACTAATGCATCTAAACAATTATCAGTTAGACACACTAATGCAAGACCTGGTTCGCTAAGACCACCGCTCTGATACCACATGAGACTTATTGATACCAACTTTTACAAGACCACCGTCCCACCCTCAAATATATGTATGGAAATTTAATGATGTAAGACCACCTCAAATAGTATTTTAAAGCATTAGTATCTACGTTAAAAATAGTATTTAATATTAAATTTCCACGATTAAATTTAATGATGCATCACCCTCAAATGATGTAAGACCACTGCTCTGATACCAGTTTTAACTTAATGAACATATTACTGTGACGACCCGAAAATTTCCGACCAAATTTAAACTTAATCTTTATATGATTTCGATACGATAAGCAAAGTATGTAATGTGGAGTCTAGAAAATTTTGGAACGATGTTCATATATTCAATTGACCTTCGACTGCTCTCGATAATTCACGAACAATTAATTGTAAATAGATATGTGTGTAGGTATATATAAAAAATAATTCAAAATATAATTTGAAGTATTATATGTTGTTATTATTAAAAATTAATAAAATAAAAATAGGATATTATAATAATTATTATTTAAAATATATCTCTATATATAAATAAAGTATATTAAAAATAAATATTAAATGATTATAATACTCATTTGATGTTTCGATTGATATTAAGCAAGTTAAATTCAAACTTATGTAAATTTAAAATATCGGTGATACGAAAATGAGTTCTATAAATTTTAGGCTTAATAATAATATAATTAGAAGTTGTTTGTTAAATTTTAAAACTTTTTATATTTTACTTGGGATCGGGGGTGAATAATTAATGTAAATTTTATTTAATAATTAATGATCAAATTTTATACCATAATAACCAAAATAAATAAATAAATATAGTTAATTTAAAAATATGGAATTTTTCTGAACACTTTTATCCGCCACTGATTTCGCACGATACACAGTCCGTAAAAACTGTCGGTACTAAAAGACATTTAAGTGGCTGGCGAATTATTACATTCACAAAGTTAATTACTGTGCATTGTTTGAATTCTATGTATATTATTATATTTTTGGTTATTATTATTATTAATCATTATTAATATTATAATTATAACTTATATACATATACGTGTGTCTGATGAACGAGAGAATAGAACACCCTCAAATCTCCATGGAACTCTCTTGTTAAATCCCATCACTCTCTCCAAACCTCCACCGGCACCACCTTAAAACAATAACCACCGTGAACCATCAAACACCACCGCAACCATATACCACCTACATCACCGATAAACACAACCTTCTAATTCCCATCACGATCGACCACCACACACTCTTCACCACACCACCCTACCTTCGGTCATCATGACTGTAACAACCATCAACCACCATACGGACCATCACCTCCATCTTTTATCATCTCTTTCTCTCTCTCCCTCTCTACAACTTGAATTCACTTACATTCTATGTTTTCTGTCAATGAAGAAGCTGCAAATCGCAGCTATACCTACTGTTGTTACAGCTGTAAACCACTCTCTCCAACCATGAGCCATCACTACAACACCTCCGGCCACCAGTCACCTACGCCTACAACCACCCATGAACACCGGTACCACCACCGTACACTCCTCCTTCATAACTTCACGACAACCACCATTTGTTTACAAACCCAACATCACCAAACCACACTTACCTGTAACTACTAACAACGATAATAGTGTTGAACAGTGAATATGATATTTGAAAGTGACGATGAACAATAACTATTATGATAACGATTCTGTGTTGACACGATGGATAACTTGATGTTGACGATGATCGCGATAATGGTGACTAATGAGATATGATGCACGAAGAAGATGATACAGTTGTGAACCCATGTCCTATCTCTCCTGTTTAAAAATATCGATCACTAAACAACCGAATACTCTTATTCCTGTTTTCGTTTGAGAAGATAAAAACCACAACCCACAACCACCTTCGATCACTCCTACAACCGCCGTATTACTGCATTGCCTCCTGTCCGTTTCTGTTTATTACAGTTGCTGCACAATGAAGTATTAATTGAATATAGCAGATAAGGAAAAACCTTTTTATAATTGCTACTGGACTCCTATATTCGATTTATGTTCAAATTGCAATAGCCCACATTTTCTATTCGGGCTTGTTATTTACTAATTGGGCTTAGATAATAAAATTGGGTCACTAGATTGGGCTTTTGGAATTAGGCTGCTGTCATTTTATTACCATCGAGAACCAGCGGTTTATATATGCTATATATTTATATACGCGAATTAATTCAAGAAAATAAGAAGTAGAGGAATGGTTGGGCGTGTGGTTGATGAACGGGAGGTCGCGGGTTCGAGTCCCGTCTGGAGCATTCTTTTTAGACAAAGCTTTAAGGGTATACACAATTACTTTTTTTATTATTATTATTATTATTATTATTATTATTATTATTATTATTATTATTATTATTATTATTATTAGTATTATGTGTATTACTAATTATTGTTATGATTATAATTATGATTATTATTATTAGGAATGTTATAATTATAATTATTATTACTAATGTCATATTTATATTTATAAGTATTAAAGACGTCATTATCACTAGTATATTTTTTTAAAATTATTATTATTCTTATCATTTAGGTATTATTATTATTATGATTATGCTTATTAATGTTATTATTATTTTTAATTAATATTAGTATATTAGTATCATTTTTAAACATTAGTATTATTAACCTATTTATAATTAATGTTACTAAACTTTTCATTTAAAAACTGTTATTATCATTATTATAAGATTTATTAATAAAACTATCATTAATATTATTATTATGAGAATCATTAATATTATTATCATTATTATTAATACTAGTATTATCATTACTATCATTATAATCACTACTAATATTATTCTAGTATTGTTATAATTACTATTTAAATAAACCAATGAAATCATATGTATATACAATATTTAATACAGATGACATAACAAAATTTATATTTATATATATATATATATATATATATATATATATATATATATATATATATATATATATATATATATATATATATATATATAATTATTATATAATAATAAAGAAATATAAAAGTTACTAATATAAAAATTATATCACTAATAATAATATATATATTTGTTCAATTACAATTATACGTTTTAATATATACACAAATGATATAGGTTCGTTAATCCGAGGCCAACCCTGCATTGTTAAATATCGTCATATGTATTTTTACTACAAAATACATTATCGTGAGTTTCATTACTCCCTTTTTAAATGCTTTTGCAATATATATTTTTGGGACTGAGAATGCATGCGCTTTTATAAATGATTGACGAAATAGACAGAAGTAATCGAAACTACATTCTATGGTTGAATTGTTATACCGGATATCGCCCTTGTTGAACTTGGTAGCCTAAGAATTGGTGTTTATTATAATTGCCACCAATTGACGTGAATCCTAAAGATATATCTATGGGCTTTGACACGCCTCAGTCAGAGAATTTGAACTGCTTTAGTACTTCGATGTTTATATGTTTGGGGATATTTTAGATGCATTTTGTTAATGTCGGTTACCAGGTGTTCAATCCATATGAATGAATTTTAAACACTTGCGAGTGTATGATTATTGAATAAATGAAAATTATATGGTCTATTAAATTAATGGAAATGATTGTTTATGATAAACTAATGAACTCACCAACCTTTTGGTTGACACTTGAAAGCATGTTTATTCTCAGGTTTGAAAGAAATCTTCCGCTGTGCATTTGCTCATATTAGAGATATTACTTGGAGTCATTCATGACATATTTCAAAAGACGTTGCATTCGAGTCGTCTAGTTCATCAAGATTATTACTAAGTCAATTATAGTTGCATATATTATGAAATGGTATGCATGTCGTCAACTTTCGATGTAATGAAAGTTTGTCTTTTAAAAACGAATGCAATGTTTGTAAAATGTATCATATAGAGGTCAAGTACCTCGCGATGAAACCAAATATAATGTATTCGTCCATATGGATTAGGACGGGTAGTTAAAGTTGGTATCAGAGCTGGTTTAAGCTGTGTCGTCGGCTTAATCGTAGAAGGGGTTCTCACAGTGTTACCTGTGATGAAGCATTGGCTCTTACTCCTCGCGGTCTGAATATGGTTGGCTTTGCCGAGAGGCATGGCCGTAAAATCAGTGTCTGAGGTACACTCAGTGGTCACCAGGCGATTAGCTGGGAAGGCACTGGGTGGGACGTATGTCCCCAACTGAGTTAAAGTAATAGAACACAAGATTTTAGATATATAATCGTACACGTAACCCGAGTATATAATAACACGCGTAACCCACGAATTAAAATTTATTCATATGGTGAACACCAACTTTATGTACTCCTTACTCGGAAATTTAACTCATTGATTAATATTAAACTTCCAGTGGTATCAGATGCTGAATTTCTGAGTTGGAAAGTGTTACCTGTGACGAAGCATTGGCTTAATCGTAGAGGGGGTTCTCACAGTGTTACCTGTGACAAAGCATTGGCTCTTACTCCTCGCGGTCTGAATATGGTTGGCTTTGCCGAGAGGCATGGCCGTAAAATCAGTGTCCGAGGTACGCTCAGTGGTTACCAGGCGGTTAGCTGGGAAGGCACTGAGTGGGATGTGTCCCCAACTTTCAGTTGGTATCAAAGCTGGTATAACCGCGTCTAATTGTGGTGGGTTAGTCGTAAAGGAGGTTCTCACAGTGTGACCTGTGGTGAAGCATTGGCTCTTACTCCTTGCGATCCCTTACGATGGTTGGCAGTAGCCAAAAGGAAGGACCTAAAATCAGTATCTGAGGTACACTCAGTGTTTGCCGGATAGTTAAGGCACTAGGTGGGACAGTGGTTGTCCCCATATGAGTCTCATGTGGTATCAGAGCGGTGGTCTTAGCGAACCAGGTCTTGCATTAGTGTGTCTAACTGATAGTTGTTAAGATGCATTAGTGAGTCTGGACTTCGACCGTATCTGCATGTTAAAAAGTTTTGCTTATCATTTCGTGTCGAAAATTACCTGCTTATTATTCTTATGGAATCACTTGCTTATCATTCTTAGTCTAGATACATCTTACTGCATTAATTGCATGAATAGTGTATAGACAAAAATTCATATCTTAGTGTATCTATTAATTCATATATTAGCGTATCTGTTACTGTAAACTTTGCCTAGTATATTCCGTAAATTCCTCCGTAATCTACGAAAACTTTTGTTCTATATATATAGATATTCTATGTAGTTAGAATATCATCCAATATTTAAAAATCATTCCATACCAAAAAACCCTTTACTCAATCGTACGAAATGGAACTCGTCACTAGTTCAAGTTCTTCGGAACCCGACAACTATTCCGACATGAATGTTCACTCAAGCTTCGGAAGTAGCGTCACCAGAATGAATCAGCCAATCAGCCATCCCCAATTCATCTGATGAGTTCGTAGTCGACTTAATCAATGGAGACAAGAAGAAGGCAATCCTTTTTCACCAACCAAATTTCCCTCTTGGCGATGAACCTGAAGCACTCACCGGCGAACCAATCCGAAACACCATTTTCACCCTCATTTCCTGAATATCTCGCCACGACTATATTCTATCTAAAATTCTAGATCTTATTCATCCGCTTGTTCAAACTGCCAATCATCCCGGAATAATAGAAGAAGTTAACGAACTTCGCGCTCGAGTAATCAATTTGGAGAATATGGAGTAAAGGTTACAAGCACCAGCAACAGCACCGGCAGCAACAGTACTACCAGCATCAACATCACCAGTAGCCTCGATATCACGCACCTCAACATCACAACCTATAACTCAAGCATAATTTCCGTTCTACATATCTTTCTACATCATTTATCTTCGTTCTACATGGCGATTATGTAATCTCTAATGTTTTAAAGATTATATATTCTTATTCTAATGGTAAATCAAATGAGTTTAATATTATATTGACTCATTAAATTCATGATTACATCTGAAGAAAATATATATGTATATATATTTTCATAAAGATTATAATTAAAAGTTTTTTTGTACAAACCGTTAATGGTGAAAATATTTTAACGGGTAGGTAATACCCGAGGAATATTTAAATTTCACATTAATAAATTACACTGTACATTCTTCGAATCTGATTCAACGGTCATTTACTATCCTACTTACATCCACAGATATACGAATCCATTCACCACAGAATAACCATTTTCATTCAATTTCATATTTGGATTTTGACTTATCAGAATCCAACAAGTAGCATAATAAAGAAAACATTGGACAAAATAAAAATTTTTAGAAACAAAAAAATTAACTATGAGAAATTTGGTTAAGAATCCACGCTAACAAAATCCTAGCTAACTGTTGATTCCATATTACATTTATTTATTGCAATTTATTATCGCAATTTTAATTCTCGCAATTTTATTTATCGCCATTAATTTCTGTATTTATTTTACGTACTTTAAATATCGGGACACATATACAAGGTTTTGACATATCATATCGACGTATCTATATATATTATTTGGAATAACCATAGACACTCTATATGCAGTAATGCTCGAGTTAGCTATACATGGTTGAGGTTGATTCTACAATAATATATATACTTTGAGTTGTGATCGAGTCTGAGACATGTATACAATGGGTCACGATACGTATTAATTAATTCGAATATTATATATTAAACTATATATGAATTATTGAACTACTAACTGTGGACTACTAACATTGGACAATTAAAATGAATTATAATATTGATTATAACATATGAAACTAAACAATTCTTCAAGTTTGCCACTTGATTTCATCTTAAACATCCTTTGTATCTTGACGATTACAATCAGCGTTTAATCATCTAAAAACACAATTCTCATGAAACCACCTCGGATTGATAATCGAAGATTCAGATATGGTAGCATTAAATGCAGAGGAAACAGCAAAATTGTAGATGGTCTAAATGGCCAAAAGTTTGATAATAAAGAATGGAATGTTGGGAACGCTTGATAGAAAATTTGGTACTGAAAAACAGATTGAGCTAACCATGAAGGAGACCAAGGACAAATACAAGGACCAAACCCTATATTCAAAGAATTCAGGTAATTCTGGATCCGATGAAATCTTTAGAGAATATCTTGCTCCGAAGTCATGTTAAAATCTTGCGAAAAATTTTTCCTTATCAACTTTCGAACTCAGAAATTCTAAAATGTCATCATAAATATCTTCGATATTTCTAAAGATATTTTCATAAATATTCTCGTCCGAAATTATATACTTCTTCGTGCTATCTGTTATATATTATATTGGAAATTTCTGTAAAATCTAAGTATAAATTATGAATGAATTTTGAAGTAGTGTTGGGAACTGAAGCATGAGTTAGTATAATATAATGACACTTGATCAACGTGATTATATTACAGTAAGTCATGCTGAGTTTCGAAATGGAACATGATGATTCACAGATCATAACGTCAACATGTGCTATGTTACATGACTCTTACATTCTATCTAATCTCAAAGCATATCAAGAACATATCTTTCTGATAATTCTATCTCTTCTCTTGAATTTTGGTAATTTAATCAATCAAGATTGTGCTATTATAATCTCTCTCTTAGAACATTAGTCATATTAATTCAAAACTTCATACCTACAAATTCTGGACCATTACTTGCTTTATTTAAAGTCTGGAAGAGAAAACAAAAGCATGGAGCTCCAAAATATAAGAGAGAATATGAAGCCCGATAACAACACATAAATTACAAACTGTGTATATCAATGTTTATAGAAACATAAAGACACGGGAGAATTAAAAACACTATAACCCCAACGGAGAAGTAGAAGTAAACAGATTCCTCCGGTGGAAGTTGGAAAAGGAGAATGATTGTTTCGATAGTCAGGATAAGTACAAGGATCAGAACTGGATTAAGCATTTTCACAATTCTTGAAATTTTGAATTAAGAAAGAAAGTATTGAGGTGGTGAAAGTAATGGAACGGAAGAAGTCAATTTATAGTGAAAACATACGACAGAGCAATCAGGGTTGATAACCACATTTAATTAAAGAGATTCTAACTTCCTTATTTATCGATGAATCAAATCTTATATCTATACGAAGATTTTCTTTAAATCTCTTGAATTCCGGAATTCAACCATGACTACATCAAAAGTAAAGACGAATATATATTACCTTATCTCAATCGAATATATATATATATTTATATATATATATATATATTTATATATATATATATATATATATATATAGATTCATTTTAGTAACCGATTAATTATTCTGCATATTACTTTATATTTACACTTCATCTTATTAAATTGTATTATATTAATTCAAATTAATATATACACTTATATATATATATAAATACTATACATAAGTAGTATTATATATATTGTAATATATATAAAATTTATAAAGAGTAAATATTCAATATATGTTAATTTATAATATATTATATAATTAGTAAATATGATATAATTAATAAACTATAACAATAATATATTAAAAGTAATTACAAGTTGAAAATATATTTGTATAATATTATTACTTTTATTATTATTATCAATATCAATATTAATAGTATCATTATTCTAATATGAAAACAGAATACATGTAACTCGTTATATTTTTTTATATCACTTTTATTATTAGATATTATTATCATTATTATTCAGAATTATTAGCATTATTATAAATATTATTATTAGGAACTAATACCTTTTATCATTATTAACATTTTTATTATTATTATTATTATTATTATTATTATTATTATTATTATTATTATTATTATTATTATTATTATTATTAATATTATTATTATTATTATTATCATTTTTATGATTTTAGTAGCATTATTATTTATTATTATTAACATAATAATAATAATTATTATTATTATTATTATATATTTATTAATTATTAATAATATTTTAATTATATGAAATAGGAAAAGTCATGAACCAGTACGATTCTTGTTTGTTATCACCATCGAATCTTCTTTAAAATTTTTTTCTGTCTCAGAATCAGGTTACATATCGAATGTAATTTCAATTACAAGACAAATTCTGTTAACATTCACGATCAAACTTTATGTTTTATTTTATTTTTATTTTTTTTATTATTCTATTTCATGTATGTTATTGTCGACTGCAAGGAGTATATAAGTTGAATAAATTCAGTTGATAACTAAACCATTCGACCTTTACACAATATGTTTAATAGCTTTTAATTATGGAATCTAAGCAGAAAAATATCAAGAACATAGCCGCTACCCTGTTCTTGTAGCTTTTTATCAAACTCCTCGAAATTGAATACAATTCCAAAATGTATAAATGTAGTGTTATTAGGAAACTTGTAAATAAACTATCTGCAAAGTTTCATTTATCAATTTGCAAAATCAAGAATGAATTTTGAGGTCAAAGTTTGGAATTGAAAAGGTCAAAAATTGTTCTTCATTATAATTAAAATTTGTTTTTATGTTTCAAGTTAATTTGACGGTCCGGAAAGTTTTTAGGATCGATTTAGAGTCTAGTTTATGTAGGGATCGTGGTCTCTAAGATTCTCAATTTCAAAATCATTGTTCGAAATTTTTTAAAGAACACATCAGTTCATTTTTTTATATTTTCTTTTCTTTTTCTTTCCAGTCTGTTAATAAACCTTTTGATATCAGTTAATTCAACTTCAATTAAAGAACCAAAATCAATTAATTAGATGGTTGTTATTGTTAGTTTGATCCCTGGTTCGTTGTTACATGAAGGAGGTGAAATTGAAGTGACGGGTTAATTATAATTGGGGTAGAAATATAAACAGAAAGACAGACTTGGAGTAATGGTTTAGAGTGTGGTTGTGTATTCGAGAGGTCATGGGTTCGAGTCTCGTATGGGACAATTCTTTTTAGGATGGTTTTTTAAGGGTATACTCTTTTATTTTTATTTTTTATCATTATTATTATTATTATTACTATAATTATTATTACTGTTATTAATTATTATTGTTATTATAATTATCATAAATACTAAAGTAGTAATTATCACTTGTTATTATTATTATGATTTTAGTTACAATTGTGGTTATTATTATTATTATTGTTAAGTTTATTTATTATTATCACTATCACAATGCAAATTAATATTATTATCATTAATATTAGTATTATTATTATTTAAACTATTATCATTAATAGTAAAATTATAGCTATTATTATCAATATTATTATTATTAACATAAGTATCATTATTAACAATATCGGTATTATTATTATTATTATTATTATTAATATTATTATTATTATTATTATTATTATTATTATTATTATTATTATTATTATTATTATTATTATTATTATTATTATTATTATAAGTATTATTATGATTAGGATTACGAATTGATGTTATAGCAGCTTTAGTTATTAGTTTAGAAATTAAGAAACGAAGACTATGATTATGATTAACATAAGTATTGTTATTAATATTGATTATTACTAAGTATTATGTATTATTAAAGGTTATTATTTTCATTAGCATTACTAATAAACTTTTCATTTTATTAAAAATTATTGTTATTGTCATTATTATAAGATTTATTATTAAAACTAACTTTTATATTATTATTAATAGAATCATTAATATTATTATTATTTTTATTAATACTAGTATTATCATTATTATTATTATTTTAATCACTACTAATATTATTTTAGTATTATTATAATTACTATTTTAAGAAACAAATGAAATATATATAAGTAAAATATTTAATACATATAACACAACAAAATTTATATTTTATATATATATATAAAATATATATATATAATAATAATGAAATATATAAGTTACTAATATAAAAATTATATCACTAATAATAATATATGCATAATTGTTCGATTACAAGTATATGTATTAATATATATACAAATGATATAGGTTCGTGAATCCAAGGCCAACCTTGCATTGTTCAATATCGTCATATGTATTTTTACTACAAAATACAGTATGGTGAGTTTCATTATTCCCTTTTTATATATATTTTTGGGCTGAGAATACATGCGCTGTTTTTATAAATGTTTGATGAAATAGACACAAGTAATCGAAACTACATTCTATGGTTGAATTGTTATACCGGATATCGCCCTTGTTGAACTTGGTAACCTAAGAATTGGTGTTTATTATAATTGCCACCAATTGACGCGAATCCTAAAGATAGATCTATGGGCTTTGACACACCCCAGTCAGAGAATTTGAACTGCTTTAGTACTTCGATGTTTATATATGGGGATATTCTAGATGCATTTTGTTAATGTCAGTTACCAGGTGTTCAATCCATACGAATGAATTTTAAACACTTGCGAGTGTATGATTATTGAATAAATGAAATCTTGTGGTCTATTAAAATTATGGAAATGATTGATTACGATAAACTAATGAACTCACCAACCTTTTGGTTGACACTTGAAAGCATGTTTATTCTCAGGTTTGAAAGAAATATTCCGCTGTACATTAGCTCATTTTAAAGATATTACTTGGAGTCATTCATGGCATATTTTGAAAGACGTTGCATTCGAGTCGTTGAGTTCGATAAAGATTATTGTTAAGTAAATGACAGATTAGGTCATTTATAGTTCAGATATTATGAAATGGTATGCATGTCTATCATCTTTCGATGTAATGTAAGTTGTCTTTTAAAAATGAATGCAATGTTTGTAAAATGTATCATATAGAGGTCAAATACCTCACAATGTATCCATATGTTATTGTATTCGTCCTT
This sequence comes from Rutidosis leptorrhynchoides, assembly GCF_046630445.1. NCBI lineage: Eukaryota > Viridiplantae > Streptophyta > Magnoliopsida > Asterales > Asteraceae > Rutidosis > Rutidosis leptorrhynchoides. The sequence goes on along the minus strand of NC_092342.1, from coordinate 126,349,193 downwards.
ATCAATTGGGACGGGTCGTCTCAGTCTTTTTACCATCCTTGCGTTTAGCTCTCTTGCCTACCGAAGCTTGCGCTTCATTCAGCGTAGGGCTTACTGTTATTATTGGATGTGATACGGAGATGGGTGAGGGTGACCTAATCGGCTCTAGGTCTTGGTCCATATCACCAACGGTTGGAGTAACTGTTTAGTGGACGATGGGTGTCGAAGTCCTAGATCTAGTTACTCGTTGGGTTGGCAGAGTCTGAATCATCTCATCAGGCATAAAGCGAGTTCTTTTAGGAGAATGTTCAGGAGATGATTCAGTTGCAGAAGAATCAGTATCACTGCTCACTTCGGGTGTTGTTGAAAGGGTTGGTTCAATCCTAGGTGAACTAGGTTCCTTGATCCACATGGGTTGAGCTTGGTGTGCTGCCCTAGAACATTTGAGGTTCACCCTAAGTGGAGGATTAGCTGGCCCGGGTGGTTGTACAACAGGTTCCTTTACAACCTCTGGGGCTGGAACCACGGCGGGTTCAACTTGTTCTTGTTGTGCCGGGTTCGAAAGAGGTATTCCTACAGCCTCAAAATAAGAACGCATTCGAACATCTTGGAGTGCAGCTAGCCCCACAAGCCAATTTGGAATCGGCGCAGTGAATTGATTGTCAGATACCATCGGGGTATTCATCTTCAGCTCTCAAAATCTTTTCATCTGTAATCCATGTGTACCTAGGACAAATATATTTGTATTTCTGCAAGCAGTGATAGCATCATGGATAAAGATACAGAAAAACCTTTCACAAGGGATGTATGAACCCCTTGGCTTATCAACTTGAGCCTGAACCAAATCCCATAATAGTTCTGCATAATCAGGAGTCTCAACTCTTATGAAAGAGTATAACACTTTCAGAATCGGCACAGTCAAGCTGTCAGATCCACTTATTGTTATCAGCAAGCATCTGTTGATGATTGAGAAGATCACATACCACCTTGAGTGCAGGTATTTCTTTTGAAACTTAGCCGGTGGAATATTGTTTGCTCCAATATAACCAAGATCAAAGATTGATGACATCATCTGCTGAGTAGCAGGGAAAACAGGAGCATTCTGTACAAGAGAAAGCCTGCAGATCCTCCTAAAATCAGCCTTAGTGATACTCCTCATCCCTTGAACTCCTCTTAGCTCAAACTCAAATCGAGCTTGTGTACCCTCTGGATTTGCAGCAGTAGGTTGTGTAGCTTCTACAAACCTAATGGTTCTATTGAGTAGCTCCAGATCTGTCACAGGTACACTGACAGTTGAGCTTAGAGCAGGCCATAGTGTATGCCTCTCTAGTATTGCAGTCCAGTAATTGCACGGAATGTTGGTTTCAGAGTTGATGAAGTGATTGTTCGCCATTTAGCTGTATAAATAAGAAATAGAAGACCACAAGATATTTAACATAAAGCACATATCTCTATTCTTATTTGCCTTTGAAATCCTTTGTATTTTTCAAGTTTTATAATTTTTATGGTTTTTCTAAGTTATAAACATCATTTATTCCAAATATGAACAAGTAATTGACAAACATGACATTCATATGATATTCATTACAGTACAAAATCATCATGTAAAGTCAATTATATAACACAAAGAATCAGAACAACACTTAGTCATATTTAAGCACAAATCAAGCAGATTCGGTAGTCATGAAAACTTGAGATTCTGTAACCAAATAAGCTTGAGTTTTCATACCAAAGACTTAAATAAAGCATGTAAGATTTATCAAGTTGAAAATCTCAGATTTTGAAGGTACCAAATTACAGATTCGGTATAATGCCAAGAACAGATTCGGTATCTTCAAAAATCATACATAATCACCCAAACATGCATATTCAGTCTTATATCATGCAAAAATATAGTCACGATCAATTAACAACTCAAACAAATCAGAAAAACATGTTAATGACTTGAACAGACTCGGTACTGTAGCAAGAACACATTCGGTATGTACAGAATCTATCAAATACTCAATTAAACATGTAATGAGACTCGGTCAATTGATAGATCAACTAATTTAACATGGATTTGACAAGATTTCATGTTAATCAACCAAATCAGATGAGTTTAATCAAAGAATTAAGAAATACGACTCAGATTCTGTATAAGCAACATTTTTCAAAATTAAGTGTCACAATCATGTTATTTGCTTGATTTTTTGGTTTATAAATGTTCAATTATCTCAGATCTACAACATGTGATACTTAAATTCAATTAAAACAAGAATATACCAAAGATTTGAAGATACAGAGAGACGGATTCGGTAGATTAGGCAGACTCGGTAGGTTTTATCAGATTCGGTATGCAATTAGGTAAAAGTAAAAGAAAGTTTGACTTTGACCCTGCTATTTATAGATACCGAATGTTTTAAAGAAATGGGCTTTACCGAATGGGCCTTAAGTACCGAATGCAGTCCATTTTCAAATATAGACACATTGCACTTCAAACTTTGACAAATCTTTATCAAAAATCATTCAAGATTATCACATTTTTGATGAAAAACATTTCTGAGACAATTGTTGAAAATTTTGAACTTACTGAATCTGTACTGTTGGTTGTCAGATTCGGTATAATGCTAAAATTAGCATTTATTCATTTAAGTTCAAATCTTTTTGGATTTCATCTTTTCCAATTTTTATGAATTTTATCAAAACAAGATTTGTACTTAGAAAATTTTGAATTATGTACAAAGTACAAATCTTCAGTGATACCAATTGTTAAAACGGGTTGCATACTGAGATGTATACATGCCTTAGTGAATTATTTCAGATAAAAACAAAGAGTTTATGAAATTCACTTTTGAAAAACAATTTTCTTTTTATTTTCTCCCTTTTTCTCCCCCTCAAAATGTGATATACAAGAAAGTAAATCACCATTTTGATATATTCCCAAGAAAATGAGTTAAATCCCCCTTGAAATATGATATCAATGAGTTACCTCCCCCTTTTGTAACCATTGAAATTTAATCCCAGGAAGTTAACAGAATTCTAAAAGTAAGGCTCCCCCTTGAAAGATGTTATCTAAAGCATAAGAAGTAGTTGCTCCAACTAGAATGTATCTACTCCCCCTAAACACAAGATCCCAAGTCCCAACAGATCTAAGGAATGTCAAGCACTATACTCTACCTTTGATCAAGAACTTTAGCCTAAGTTCATCTAAGGGCTTAGTGAACATGTCAGCTAATTGCACTTTGGTAGGCGCAAAGTATAACTCTACATCCCCTTTTTCTACATGGTCCTTAATGAAATGATAACGAATATCAATGTGTTTAGTCTTAGAATGCTGGACCAGGTTGCTCGTAATCACAATAGCACTTTGTAAATCACAGTAAATTGGGGTCTTAGAAATATTAAATCCAAAGTCCAAAAGTTGAGTTTGCATCCACAAAACTTGTGAACAACAGTGAGCTGCAGCAATGTACTCAGACTCAGCTGTTGATAAAGACACACAGTTTTACTTTTTGGATGACCAACCAACTAGCCTATTCCCTAACATCTGAATTGATCCAGATGTGGTTTTTCTATCAACATGGCAACCACCATGATCCGCATCAGTATAAGCAGTGAAATTGAAATCGGATCCATGAGGATACCAGATCCCAAGGTTAGGTGTACCTTTAAGGTACTGAAAAATCCTAACAACCTCTTTGGAGTGAGATTTCTTAGGGTTGGACTGAAAGCGGGCACAGATAGTTACAGCAAGTGTAATGTCCGGTCGACTTGCAGTCAGATACATTAAAGAACCAACCATGCTTCGATAAAGCGTAATGTCAAAGGGTTCCCCATTAGCATCAGCATCCAGTAGAGTTCTCATTGGGGTTGTCATTGGTTTTAAATCAGTCATTTTAAAACGTTTTAGCATTTCATTGATATACTTTGTTTGACTGATAAAAATCCCATTTGGTAATTATTTTACTTGTAACCCCAAGAAGAAATTTAACTGGTCAAGCATGCTCATTTCGAATTTGTTGGCCATAAGGTCACCAAATTCTTTGCATAAGGCCGGGGACGTGGAACCAAAAATAATATCATTAACATAAATTTGAACTAAGAGAATGTGACCGTGGTTTTTATGGATGAATAGCGTTATATCAATCGTTCCATGAGAGAAGCCATTGTCCAGTGTTAGTACGATTTTCCGTATAGCGGCAGTAAGGTACTAGTACAGAAAATTAGCTGCACAGTGTGTGGCGTATACTGTTGATTATTGTTTGCCCTCAAGAAATAATCTCTGCAGACCCGGAACACAGATATAAGATCTGTGGGGTGGCCTCAATCAATCCGTGGATCAATCTGTAATGATCTGTCTAGCGTACTGCTGCTAAGCGGCTAATGTTATTTTAGAGTTAGAAAGAACTGTGTGAGAGAGAAAGTGTACTTCTCTCTGACTGAAGTTCAGATCAGAATGATGTGAAATGTGGATACCCAGGGGGTCTATTTATAGGTGTAGAATGTCCGAAATTCACGGGATACACGTGTCAATCACTAAATGGTTCTGTTACGTGAAGTATCTGGAATGTCGGTGGCGTGTGCTGACATGGCTGCATGCCGTTCACGCGCTGAGTTAAAGGGCTTATGCATAGAAGCTGCCTACAGGGCTTACGCTTGACGCTGTGCGGCCTGCTAAACGCTGGGCGGCAAACTCTGAAAACTGCCAAATTTAGTTATCTCTTGTGCTCTTTGATTGAGTTTTCTGTATGAAAATAATGTTTTTATGCGTGTATCTCCTAGAATACACCATTAAGTCCCCCCAATTTAATGTCTTTATTTTTGTAAAAAATAAAGTCATTAAACTAAAAATAAAAGATGCGTTTTTCCTCGAAGACACAAAGCTGCTGTAGCCGTCTGTTTTTCTGCTCTGACGTCATATTATCAATCATGAACTTGCCCCCAAAATCTATTTGACTTATTTTCAAAATTTTAATTGATGTGTTCAATTGATCTGATCCATACACGTGTATCAATCTTATCCATTTATCATCAATCAGTTGAATTATAAATAAACCATTCCTCTTTTCATTTTCCGCTTTCGAAAACCGTTCGTCTGCTTTGAAGATAACTGCAATTAGTCGTTTTAGCAAAGCTATTAAGTACGAGGTTAGTGCAATTATTCGTTACTTGTCTTCTTCCTCTCCTTTTTATTTTTCCACTACCATGGCCGAATCCAGCAGCACCTCATCTCAAAGAGATAACCGAGATGTGAGCACTATTCCGTCGAGTATTACTGAAGTCGAAATAGATAGACTATGTATAGATCATAGGAACCTTAGATTACTGAACCCCATAGTTCCTTCTCCTGATGATAGGGCAAACAAACCACCTAAAAGATGATTACACTGTATAAGCTTCAACTTACAATAGGTAACCTTCGTATTCCTCCCACCGTTTTCTTGCAAGAACTTCTATCTCATTATGGGATTGGCCTTAGTTAAATTCACCCACTTGGTTTGGAAAAAATTGTGCTTTTTGAATTGTACTGTAATGCTGTTGGGAAAATTCCGAGTATAAACGTTTTTCACGAGTTGTTTAGAACTCGATTGGTGAGCAAATGCTGGTACACTTTTGATTGTAAAGCTAATAAGGCCTTTACCGGAACGAAAGAAACCTCCTTGAAAAGATGGAAAGAACCATTCTTTTTTGTTAACGAAAGAGTTATACAGGACAATTGGGCAAATATTCGAAAGTGGAGGAAAACCAAAATAGGAATAAGTAAATCAATTATTTTGTCTGATGATGAAAGAACAATTGTTGAAGAGTGGAAATCGTTGGAACTGCCACAACGTTCATATGCTGATAATGAAGCCATTTTAGCGCGTTGTGGGATGAGTGATAATTGGCATGCTGGATTTGTACCATTGCTGCACTGGAAAGGCTGTGGTAGGCAATTTATAAATATGCCATATTTGCACTATGTCATTGTAGAATGCATTCTTATTGTTATGCATTTAATGTGTCTGTTTTTTGCAGAAGAAGAGATACAAGTCTTTAAAGTATTAAAGAAGGCCAATCTAGATTCTCTTACTGTTATTGAGCGGCCAAAGACTGCTGCTGAACTTGAGGCCGATAAGGTTAAAGACACTATTTTTGAAGAACAATTGAATATCCCTGAACAGCCTACGGAAGGCGGTAATGATGATACTGCACAGCCCTCTTCATCTGATGTGGAAATTATTGAGACTAATCCAAAACTGCCTACCGCCAAGAAAACTGGGAAATGCACAAATCATCTATGGAAGCGTGCAACTGGAAATGCTTCTCAACAAACAAAGAAAAGGAGTATGTTTTCAATATTGTCTTCTGCCTTGACATAATATGTATAATATGTGTTAATGCTTATTCTGGAAAGTTGGTTATCTACAATGCAAAACCAACTTTGTCAACAGATGGTGATGAAGCCACTACTAGTAGTGATAAGAGTGGTAAAGCTATTAATGCTGAAGATGATAATGATGAAGAAGGAGAGGATGAAGGAACAGATGAGGATAATATTGTCAAAACTCCTCCTTTCACCAATCCAATAACTTCCACAAAAATAGGTACAACACAGTCTTCATCATCTTCTCAGCCGCCTTCCGTTGTCCCTCTAGCCGGATTAAGAAGCTTTGTGGAAGATCCTGTTAACAAATCTGACAGCTTTGTTAATTTTCTGAAGGTATATTTCACCAGTTGACTCATGAAAATCCATTTGTATTGACTATATTGTTTATGATTTCTGAATATGTAGTTTATTTTTGTAGGGAAATATGATTGCTGATCTTTCGACATCCTTATCTGCAATGACCCTTAAACAAAGTTGCCAATCAACTGCTGCATCACTGGTGCTTCTGAATCAGCATGTTCTTCATGGTCTAAAATTTCAAGAGGCTCAATCAACTCTTGTTGATAATGCTCTCCAGAATGCCAGCAAATTGAAAAGGATGGAAGTTGAGCTAAAAGATGTTAATCTGAAGTGGAAAATAGCAGTTGACTTGGCACAAAAGAAGGAAGAGGCACTTCAATCGATTGAGAAAAAATGAGTTGCTGAAAGGACTGAAAAAGAGAAGGTGATGGAGGAGAAGGATGAATTATTGAAGGAAGTTGAAAAGTTGAAAAAGTTGTTTGAACAAGAAAAATGTCGTGCTGATGAAAAACTATTGCTGCAGCTGCTTCAAAGAAAATTTGTATTGATTTAAAGAATGGGATTCCTGCTCTTATGCAAAGGGTGTTGAGCTCTCCTCTTGTTGGTCATACTTTTCATAGATATCTGGAGGCATCTACGGAGAGTGACCTTTCAGATGATATGGTGGAAATTTTGAATGCTCTTCCTGTAAGACCTGACCCTTTACCAACTGCAATCTCAAAACATATCAAACCTGATGCTAATGCCAAGCTGCAAGTGGCCATCAATGAAGTGACCTCTCTGAAGATTAACTCTTTAGAAGAAATATGTGTTAGGGAAGATGTGTCTGTTAAGGACATCTTCGATGTGCCTATTTGAAAAGATAACTAATCTGTAATAACAATATGTAGCATCTTTACACTGATATTATGTATATATCCAGCATTTTTGATTAATGTTGGTATTTGACGTATCACTGCTATATGCGTACCATTGCAAGCTCTTAAAAAGCGTAGATTTCATATATCACATCATATGAAATGATTTTTAATTTACACTGATTTTTGATGTTATATATGATTTGGACTGTCATCCGTTATCCGCTGTCCGTAATGCATAATTCCTCTTTATGAATCAGAGGTGTACTGCTACCTAAATGGTATTATGTATATAGGCTATTAAAATTGTATACCTGTTTGTATTTTTCATTTAGTCAAAACATGTATAACCTTGCAATGAATATATAGAACAATTTATCCGTTCTCCATTATGTATCAGAGCATATGTTTTGTAAAGAAGTTTTTGAGAATTCTCAAACTACTTTGTGAAGTAGGATATGAATGAATCATAATGCTGTTATGCTATGTTATAAAAATTGATAAGTCTGTTAAAGAAATATCTGTTTATGGAATTAACGATGTTCCGTTTAGCGTGTTGCGCTCAGGTTTTGTGCGGCTTACAAAATACACTTGTGTTTCAATTTTTTCTGCTTTCAAGATATAAATGGATTTATGCCATTGTGATAAACCCTTCTGTATGTCATGACATTATGAGATCTTTAGTTTTGCCTCGGTGCCCTCTAGCGAAGTAAACACTTTACGCTAGCCGATCCCTTGTGTCTATAATGTTGACACAAGAGCCTCTACCATCGAGGGCATAAAAATGCCTTGCCTTATGTGGGTAGGAATGAATGCTATGCTTTGCATTCATAATGCGTAACGCTATGCGTAAGAAAAATTTAAAATTTCATTGATAATACTGCCACTCATACAACATTTTTGTGTAATATCTTCGTATGGGGTGATCAAGTCCCAATCAGAAAATTACAAAAAGTGTATTGTGCGATTGTCTGAACTGAGAAAACTTAAAAATGTGATAAAGACTGCTCTGTAGGATTTATGTTATTGTACTGTCTTCCGTTCAACGTTCTGCGTCTTGCTGTTAGTGTTCCCACATTTTTGGGTGGTTTGAAATACCCATTGACATCATTTCTACTGAACAGCTGACTTGATGATGCTCCCCTGGAAAAATTCTCTGGAGCATGATAAACGACTGATCTTTCCCTTGCCGGTCCCACATATTCAGAGTGTATCACTGTGACGCCATTTGGCGTTGGGAACCACAATTATGCATGCTGTGTAGAAGTAATTGCTCCAAATTTGTGAAGAGTTCGCCTACCGAACAATGCATTGAATCTTGATCTGCCATCAATAACTGTAAAGTCCACCATTTCCGTTCGGACTAAAGGGTGTGTTCCCAATGTTACATCCAGCTTCACTCTACCAACTGCCTTCATTGATTCTCCCGTAATGCCAGCAATTTTCACAGTCGTGTAGAGAAGCCTATCCTTCACGCTGAACGGATAATTTTTGAAACAATGCAAATATAAAATATCTGCCTCACTACCTGTATCAGTATAAATTCGATTGATGTTTCTGTTTGCAATTACAGCTGAGATGACCACAGGCTCTTCTGACAAACGTCAATTTAGAATGGTATGAAATATGATTGGAGCATACATCCAGGTCTCCGTCTTGCGTTCTCCGTCTGTTTCATTTTCCTCTATCTCATTTCATATAACCTTGATGTGCATTTTAGGGGTTGGATCCCTTTCATCATTCCTTTCTTCTCTTCTGTTCCTGTCACGCCGTCGACCGTGACGCATTTTTCCCTGCCAAGTAAAATGTTTGTTTGGATCATTTCTCCGATAGTTTTTTCATGGTAAAAGATGATTTAATTCTCCAGCCTTGATCTTCTTAATGATCTCTCACATCAGTGACTTGCAATTATCAGTGTCATGCCCATATGCTTCATGGAAGTCACACCATTTGTCACTTTGTGGTCCCTGACGCTCTTCCATCGGCGGTGGGGGGTGAAAAGTTTCCTTAACAGGTTCTGTGAAAAAGATTTATTTTGGAGTTTTGGTTAATTCCATGATAAGTGGATGCCTGTCAAATGGCTTTCGATGGTGATAATTGTCATTTGGATGATTATTTCCCCTCCAGCCGTTCTGCTATTTCTGGTAATTATTGTCGTAACCACGTTGCCTCTGATAATTGTCATTTCTTTTCCGTTCTCCGCCTTGCTGCCTGAAATTTCTCTGATAATTATCCACTCTTGGATATCCCATTTTTCCTGCTCGTAAATGCTTCTGAGCGATACCCAACGCCTGATGCAATGTTTTTGGAATGTCATAACGCAAAGCATGAATTAATCGTGCAAAACGTCGCTGATCAAGACAAAATATAAATCCTGAAACAAGCTGAGACTCTGGTATGTCTGGTATCTTCTGACATTTAATGGTATAAAGTTTCATAAAATCACTCAGTGATTCATTCTAGTGCATTGTTATCTCATGTGCATCAAGATGTGACAATGTGCAGCTTCTCAAGCTTTGATATTGCATCACAAACTTTGCCCTCAAATCAAGAAAACTGGTAATGCTCCTTGGTGGCAAGCTAGCAAACCACTCCCTTGCCATTTTCTACAATACCATTGGAAACATATGGCACGCAATTTCATCTTCCCAATGCTGCACCTCATAACACCTTCAAACATAGTCAGAAAATCTTCTGGATCTGTTGTACCATCATAAACACCGATAGATGAAATTCCCAAATTTCTTGGTGATGTTAAAGCGAAGGGGTATAAAATACTATTAATTTTTACTACAAAATACTATTAAATACGATACAATTTTACACAAGTTATTTATTTATTTATAGAGTGGATATACCTAAACCTTGCTACAACACTTATAGGCAGTGTACCTAATCGTACAGTAGTGTAGTTTTTAGTAAGTCCGGTTCGTCCACATGGAACTAGCCAAGCTTAACGCTATATTTTTAAAACTATATTTGTAAATATATAAATATATATATAAGTAGTATTATTATTATAAAAGGGGATTTTTACCATTTAATGACCGGTTTGTCGATTTCAAAACTTTAGTCGCAGTTAAAACCTAATGTAAAATATTAAAAATATAAAAGACTTAATTAAAGCGTAAAGTAAATGACAATAATTAAAGTGCGATAAATAAAAGTGCGATAAATAAAATGACAATAAATAAAATTGCGATAATTAAAAGTGCAATTAAATATGAAATAAAGGAATTGTGCTTATTTAAACTTCCGTAATCATGATGTTTGACGTGTTGATTTTAGTTTATTACCATGGGTTAATTGTCCTTTGTCCTGGATTATTCAATATGTCCATCTGGTTTTTGTCCATAATAGTCCATCAGTCATAAATATAAAGTGCGAGTGTCCTCGTCAAATTATCCTTATATCCGAAGTCAAATATTCCAACTAATTGGGGACTTAAACTATAATTACACTAATTTTCCTTGTATGTAATTCACCCCTGTTTTAATAAGTCCATTGACTATTAATCCATTCCCGTGTCCGGTTAAATGAACGATTATTAGTACTTATAAATATCCAGCTCATCGTGTCCGATCGAGTGTATGTGGTTATTTATAGGTACGTCTAATTGTAAATCTTTATATTAAATTAACAAACTATCATTTAATTAAACAAATATAAAGCCCATTAATAGCCCATAGTCTAATTTCCACAAGTGTCATTCTTTTGTACAAACCCCAATTATGGTACAAAACCCAATTACCCCGTCTTTAATATTTAGCCCAACATCATGATTACTTCGATTTAAATAAGCATAATAATAACTTAGCTACGAGACATTAATTTAAAAAGGTTGAACATAACTTACAATGATTAATAATAGTGTAGCGTTACACGGACAGAATTTCGACTTACACCCTTACAACATTCGCTAACATACCCTTATTATTATTAAAATTAAAATTAAAATTATAATTATAATTATAATTATAATATATATATATATATATATATATATATATATATATATATATATAATACGTTGAGAGAAGAGAAGAGAAAAAGATGTATTTTTGCTCGAGCATCAAACTGCTTTTTATAGGAGTGTGCCCAGAAAAAGTGGCCCATGTGATCGCATGAAAAACCTTCTTCCTGGTCATGCGATCGCATGGCCACTTTTTACAGCTCACATGTGGTTGTTTGCTTCTTGCCGACGGTTTTATTAAATAATATAATATATAAATAATTTTAAGAATTAATTATATAATATATTATATTCATGTGCATAGTTGACTTGTAATTTTTAGTCCGTTACGTCGAGCGTTGAGAGTTGACTCTGGTCCCGGTTTTGGATTTTCGAACGTCCTTGCGTACAATTTAATATCTTGTACTTTGCGTTTTGCGGCTCGTACTCTTGTAATTTTGAGACGTTTCTCATCAATAATTTGAACCACTTTGATTGTACTTTGTACTTTTTAGCTTTTTGGTCATTTGCGTCTTCAAATCGTCGAATCTGTCTTTTGTCTTCACTTTTTATTATTTAAACGAATATCACTTGTAAATAGAACAATTGCAACTAAAAGCTTGTCTTTCTTGAGGGATAATGCTATGAAATATATGTTCGTTTTTAGCATTATCAAATATTCCCACACTTGAGCGTTGCTTGTCCTCAAGCAATATAGTCTTGAAATAAAAATACTAGAATCACTTCTTTATTCTTCACACTTTGTACATCAGTGATTTTTATACGGCAGTATGAACAATGGTAGTAACGATGTGGTTTACAGTCCCACATGACTATGAAAATTTAGATCCTTTAGGAAATTGGATCTTTACGAAAACATTTGATCTTTTGAAAATTCAATCTAGCTTTTACCCTAGATACGTTTTCCGGAATAACCCTTCACCGGTGTTTGCAAATTGTTTTTGTGGGTTTGGTGGGTTTCATATTTGAAAATTTTAGCTCAAAACTTGCGGTTTTGTGTCACCCACTTACTAACCTTGTATTGGGAAAGCAATACGTCCAGTATACTTGCTCCGTATATTACCTTTCGGTAAACTAACGTCCGGTTGTAAAGGAAAGCGTTGAACAAGCAACTGTTAAGGCAATGTCCCCTAACATGCTTTTGATTATGGTCTATATCGTATCGGATGCAATTACTATCCTTTGTAGGAGCAATAGTAAAGATCACCCTATAGTTTTTTGGTCTGGCACAAGGTCCTGTCTTTGACCATGCTATGTAACCACCGTTCTTACGGTTGACACCCGATTTGGTTCATGTGACCTAATGAATTTCAGGTGAATTCCTAGAATTTTACGTTCAATGGTAATGAACGTATTGAAAATCGATTTTCAGAAAACAAATCGGTTTGTAATTTGATCAAAATATTTTCTCGTTCAAGCTCGAGTTTAGATATCATCGAATTCCATGAGTTTAAATTCTCAATCTTTAAAAGTCAATCTTAAGGATTGAGTAATATCAGTCTTAAAAGCTGATTTTTGATCTTTTAAGGAGATTATCCTTTCTGGGGATCTGATTCATTAGTCTTATCAAGCTAATTTTCACGGTGCCCTCCCCATTTTATGAGACAGATCCTCTCATGGTTAGGATAAGTCTGACCACTTGGCGACCCTGTTTGATGCTGAGGTCCGTGGATTTCCAGCTGATTTTTGAGAAAACTTTTCAATGTTTTTTGTAGACTCTACAACTGGTCTGGACGACAACTTCCTGACCTAAATCAAGAAGCGCGTGTCTTTTTCGGAAGACTTTACTTCCTTTTAATGATGGAATTGATTCATCGTGTAGATCCATCTTTCTTTCAAATATAATACAATTTACCGGGTAAAATGGTTAATTTTGTCCAAAACAAAAGTATCTTCAATTATTTGTACAAAAATATGTGACATATGTTCTAAATAACTTGGTAAATTTTTCCCACACTTGATTTTTATTTTCCTTTCTTTGCCTTTTTATTGTCCTCTATTCTATTTTAAATGAATTCTAACATTTTGGATTGTTTCTCAATTTATGTCCTTTCCGAGGTAACAATAATTTCTGTGTTAACACCTAGTTTTATCGTTCATAAATATGTATAAACATGATTTTGAATTCATTTATTTGAAAATTTTGAAAAATTTGACTAGAATTGGGTAGTCAGTATATAAGAGTAGGGCTGTTCTTTATTATCAGAGAGCACTAGATTCTAATACAACTACTGCGTTACTAGTATTTTTAATGGTAACCAAGTGTTGAAGTCAAAATGATTATATTATTATCCAAAAGAATTTAATCCCTTCCCACACTTAAGATCTTGCAATGCCCTCATTTGCAAGAAATCAATAACAATTTAAATTATTGAGGGTGATTAGCGTAGAAAAATGATTAAATTTTACCAAAGTTTCCAAACATATTGACGTTTGTTTGTTGAATGATAAATGGTGCACATCATTTGTTCATTCCGTCTTGTTGTTACATCACATTTGTTTTTCGTTTTGTCGTCAAAATTAGTAGCTTTTGCTGAACTTTATGCCAGTCTTTGAAAATGCGCTGTTATACCCTGTTGTGTACATGAAATAAAATGCATACAATACAAATATAAACATGCATGGTAATTTGAAGTGGAACTTAAAATCCCACTTTCAAATCAAATATGAAATATTAGTACAACATAATAAAAATGTTAAAACTTACATAAAAGTATCACACTATAATTTGTTTAAACATAAATAAATAAAAAGGATAAAAAGATAAAAATCATAGAAATAACCAACGGAACTATATCAATCTGGATAGGGGTTCTAGTTCATGTCGTCATGCGGGTTCCATGGTTGGTTATAGGTGTACTGATAGGCCTGGTTAGGGTTGTAGAGAGTAAATGGTGGTCGCATATCGGGCTGGTGTGGAGGATAGTAAGCAGGTCGAGTCGGTACGTAGTGATCCTGAGGTGATAGCTGGCTCATGATCTGATGCTGATGAGAGTGCCATCTATCATGATGTCGTTTCCTAGAATGCTCATACACATCCTGGGCGTGACACTGCTCGTATCGACTATGTCTATCCTGGTTTGTCATTTCTATCTCATCTATACGCTGGTAGATGTCAGTCATAGCCTCCCTAATGACATCCCTAATGTCATCTGCTTCCTCCATTTCCTCATATGAACCTCTCTCTACCTGAGGATGATTACCATCATATGGTATCGCCTGATTGCGTCTGCTCTTTAATACCTTAGCACCCTGATAGACCTTCAATCCTAAAGTATCATCATGTTCCCTACATACCAAAAGTGGACCCCCTTGATCCCTATCTACACCCAAATACTCTCCAATGAGAGTAACAAAAATACCTCCTCCTATTATTCCCCCGTCATGTATTCCTGCCACTACTTTGGACAGATAAAAACCAACACAGTAGGGGATATTAACAAAGCTTCTAGTGTTTCGAATACACTTAAGGTAAAATAAGTAGTGTAAGGTCATCTTTTCCTTGTTTTTACCTCTTTGTGTAATCGAATTAGCTAAAAATCTATGAATAATACGTAGCTCTGCTTTATTAATATCTAAGTAGGAGTGTCTTCCTCTTAGCGAAAAAACATTATAATCTGACATACGCCTCCATACGGCGTTTGCGTCAAAATTCCTATCTACCCGCTCCCCATGATAAATCAAATTTGTACAATCGGGTAGTAGTAATTCACCAGGAGTGTAAATCTGTAAAGCCCTGGCCATGTCCAGCATGGACATCCTACGGCCAAGTATAAATCTAAGAAAACTTCTATCATCTAACCTATCTACATCCGCATTAAGTGAAATAGTACTCATAATCTCTACACACCATTCCTTATATACAGGCCTACGAATGGTGAATAAACGTTCCCAATCGGGAAAAGAAGAGTTGCCATAACTTTGGATCAGATTGCAGTCTAACTGAGTTAACTAGGTGGACCCTTTCCAAAGGCTGCCAATCGATTACCCTCGGCACTTCTACATTTTTCGTTACCAGTTTGAATTTATTACTTTGATACGTCGGGTAATCTCTCCAACTTCGATCAAATCACAAATTGGGATGCAACTGTTCTTCATGAATCGTTGGGTGTGCTACTATCGGATGAATCAAATTTGCGGATCATAATATGGTATGTGTTGATCAGGTTGTTGTTGTTCCGGTTCATATTGCATTTCAGGTTCAGGTTCTGGAGCAGGTTGTCTAGATGATGATGATGCACCATCAGTATCGGTATTTTTCTGCAAAATACATTAAACACAAAATTTGTGCATCCAAATATGCATTAGTGTTAGCAAAATAACAACTTGAAACAATTACAATAACATGTTCAATCAAAATTAAACTTATACACATTTTCACAATTTTTACAATTCTACACTTTTTCAAATAAGCATATATGAAAATATTTACAAAGTTCATAAGCATTCGACTCAAATAACATGTTAAAACAACCATTACTAGCAATTAAACAAGTTTCAAATGACATTTACCTTAAATTAATCAAGTTCATGAATTTTTAGACCTAAAAAGTCCACTTTAATTCTCAAAAATCATGTTTAGGATCAATGTTTGGATCATTTAGCTACCTAAATATGTTACACTACTTAATTTAGCAATAATTCATGACAAAAATCGGCCATAACCTGTTTATATCAAAAAGCTCTAAATTGCTCAAGAACACAAACCCTAGATTCTTAAAATTTTTGAAGTTTATGGCTTCAAATCATGTTAAATAGCATCAATCTAGGTTATACATGCATAAAATACTAACAATTTAACTCTATTTACACTAGAAATTAACAAAATTAAATTAGGTAAAATATTGATAATTATCACAAAAACTAGGAAATTTAAGAGTTTAGGGGTGTAATTTTTACCTTCTTGCTAAAAAAATCCGAACCTAGGCATGATTAGAGCGGATTGTAGGACGAAATTTGGTTGAATTTGGTGAAAAAATAGTGATTTTAGGGGTGTTTTGGATAGTATGCTCGTATATGTGTGTGTGTGTTTGTGAGGATACAGAGAGCATACCCGCTGGAACTTTTATTTCTGGCCAAAATTCGGTCCCCATGCGACCGCATGGAAATGAAGGCCAAACCCCATGCGATCGCATAGGGTATTTTTCTTTTTTCTTTTTATTTTTAATGTTTTTGGCATACTTTAATTCAATAAGATTAAAAAATAATGATAATAAAAGTTCTCGTCCCTCCCTTGGGTAAAGCAATTTCGGTTCAACGACCTAGTTTTCAACTCACGACAAATTTTTAGAAATCACATTTTTAACTTAATGAAATAAAGTAATTTTTTTGTTTTTAAATTCACACCAAACTTAAATTTAAAATGCATAAAATTAAAAATTCATATTAATATTATTAAAAATTCACACCAAATTCATATTATATTTTTGTTTTTATATATACAAACTTATATTAAAAATATTAATTTTTCAAATATTTACAAACTTAAATATATTTATTTTAAAAATTTTACAATATTAATTTAATATTTATATATTAATTTTAAAAACATGGGAAAAATTAAAATTAAAAATTTTTTTGGTCTTTTATCCCACTTTAATCAATCAAATATTATCAAAAATATACGCCCCTCTTTTCGGTAAAGTAATTTCGGCTATATTACCTAGTTTTACTCCTGACGAATTTTTGAGATATTTTGGGTTGATTGATTAAAGATATTTATACCTTAAGAATAAACGGTAAATTTCGCAGTGATGTAATAAATTTTTGTATGATATCAATAATTTCGGTTACGCATACCTAATTTTATTGAATACCAATTTAATACTTTATAGCGAACGATTCAGCGTTTATTATCAAAAGGTTAAAAGCAATAAAAATAAAAATAAAAACTGTACATACTTACCTGTGAGATAGAATTCTCAGAGACCTGCTTTAGCCGACTAATAGGAGAGTCGTGTGATTTGATTTTCCATAGCTACGTAAGCATAACCTCGATTCTTCAATATCTTTTCTTCTAAACATATGGACGGTGCTTCTCTGCATAGAGTAACAAATTCGGTATTTGAATATGTTTGATTATTTGAACATTTACCTTCGTGTGACCATTTTCTGCATTTATAACATCTTTCAAGGTGTCGTGCTCTTCTTTTTGTTGCGGATTTTGATTTTCCTTTACCAAAATGTATCTAATGATGATCTTTTCTGAGTTCTTTTCTTACTCCGTCCATTTTGCCTCTTATGAATGATGCCAATTCACTCGGAAGGGTGTCATTATTACGTTTAGTAATCATACCGTGTAGCATTAGACCATGGTTCAGATCAAAGGAATTCTTCATCTCGTAAAACCTAAAAAAAATAATTCAGAATGGGGGGAGAAGACTAGTTCTTTAGGGTCTGCTAGGGAAAGACCATTCGGAATCTATTCTGGAGAACTACACGAAAACAGAATATTTAACTCTAACAGAAATACATATTACCCTAAAAATATTTGAACCTTCCCACACTTAGTTAGCTGTAGTGTCGAAATTGTGATTAACTTCATCTTCAACTTCCATTGGACTATCTATGTAATGTTTAACTCTGTGACCATTAACTTTAAATTCAATTCCATTTGAATTTATTAATTCTACTGTTCCGTATGGGAAAACTCTTTTGACTATGAATGGTCCAGACCATCTTGATTTCAATTAAGACAAAGTTAATGTCTTAATTCTTCTAATTCGTTTAGCTGACTTAACCGTAGACGTCCGGCTTCATGTAAATCAAGATTACATGTCTTCAAAGCCCAAAATACTTTGTGTTCAATTTCTACTGGAAGGTGACATGCTTTTCCGTAAACGAGTCTGAAAGGTGTGGTTCCAATTGGAGTTTTGTACGCTGTTCTAAAAGCCGAGAGTGCATCCTCCAATTTCATGGACCATTCCTTCGGATTTAATCCTACGGTTTTCTCTAGAATACGTTTTAAAGCTCGGTTGGTATTTTCAACTTGTCCACTTATTTGTGGATGATAAGCGGTTGAGATTTTATGAGTTACTCCATATCTTTTGAGAACTTTCTCAAGTTGATTGTTACAAAAATGAGTAACCCGATCACTTATTAAAGCTTTCGGTGTTCCAAACCTTGCAAAAAGACGTTTTAAAAAGTTGACTACAACTCGTGCATCGTTAGTTGGGAGAGCTTGTGCTTCCGCCCATTTAGATACATAATCAATGGCAACTAGAATGTAGAGATTATTATGAGATTTTGAAAATGGACCCATAAAGTCAATACCCCAAACGTCAAATACTTCACATACTTGAATGACATTTTGTGGCATTTCATCACGTTGACTTATTTTTCCGGCCCTTTGACAAGCATCGCAGGATTTGCAAAGAAGGTGTGCGTCTTTGAAAATTGTAGGCCAATAGAATCCAGCATCGTAAACTTTTCTTGCTGTAAGTTGAGGCCCATAATGCCCTCATGTTGGTCCTGTGTGACAATGGTTTAAGATTTATAAGACCCAAATATTTATTGTACATAATGTATTTATGGTGTACAATGCGTGTATGAAGTGTACGAAGCACGTACATGTTGCTTGCTCGAACGTCGAAGGAAACTGGACATTGTCTGAAGTGACAAGGTGTGTACGCATCTTTTTGACCCCAAATAAAGTTTGTGTTGATGTTTCAAAGACTTACCATTAGAAAGAAAATCTTATTACGTTTCCAACGATATTTGATTCATCGAAAACGGAGCTACGGTCAAAAAGTTATGGCCAAAACAAGTTGCTGAAAACTGACCTGAAGGTTGGAGCGGCGCTCCACCCTTTGGCGCGGCGCTCCGATCCCGTCTGATGCAATTTTCAGCCTTTTTTAAAGGGTAAATGAGGGGTACTTTGGTCCTTTCACTTATGGACGGATTTGTGGCTTTAATATCAGTTTTAGATCCACTTTTGGATTATTTTGACATCCACACAACACTCCCATCTTATCTTAGAGGGAGAGAGTGAGTTCTAGAGAGAGGAAGCTTGAATGGATGATGAAGATGGTGATTTTTTCCCAAATTGGAAGCGGGTTTTGGTTCTCCTTGGTGTTTCTAGCTACTAGAGCTCGTTTTGGAGCTTGAGGTAAACCCTAATCCGAATTGTAGTGTTTGATTTCTTGTTTGAGTTAGGGTTTGTGTTAGTTAGAATTATAAACCCATTTTATTGTGAAATTTGGGAGTTTTGGGTAAGATTAAAGTAAGTAAGCCTAAATGGGTGACTTAGGGTTTCGAGTGATGAAATTATGAGTTTGGGTCTTGTGTGTGTTGGTTAAACGTTAGAACACTTGTGTTGACTTAGTTTTTGGGTGTAAACCCTAATTTAGGTCAAAATGGGTCAAATGGGTATTTCGGGACAAGTAAGCTTGATTCGGTGTCAAATTAAGTTTTAAGTCAAGTTTTGGTAAATCAAGTAGGTAAATACTTGATTTAAGTGTTAGTGGTTGTCTTGGAAATATAATCACTAGTCGTTGGTGATTTTGGGGCGTTTTATGACTTTGGTCAAAATGAGCAATTTGAATTGGGTCAAAATTGAGGATGACACTAATTTGGATTAATTGGATGTTAAACGCTTTTGTTAAGTGTTAAATGATGCTTTTGATGTAATTACTCGCGAGAAGTGATTTTAGGTTAAAATTTGGTGTTTTAGCAATAAAGTCAAACTTGGTCAACCATGGAATGGGTTTTGTGTAAAATACGAGCTAGTATGCGTTTAAAGGTTAAAGTTGACATAATTGGGTATTTCGAGAACGCGGGAACTAGTCTCGTTAGTTTTGGACCTTCGGGTAGCGTTAAAAGTGCAAAAGGGTATATTTTGCACTTGTTGTTCATTCGGGCGGGTCGAGAGTCCAAATGAGGTTGTATGTTGATTATGTGTATACCTATATGCGTATTATAGGTAAAATCTTGCTCGGTCGCGTGTGGTGGGGATTTCTTGCATGGTTTGTAATGCTCGAGTTCACGAGGTGAGTGGAATGATTATACATGTGTGTATATAATGTATTTACTTGTACGAGGTTCGATGTGGGTTTAAGTTCGGGCGATCGATACCACATCGGGTCAATATATGATATGGGTTTAGAGTTCGGGTGTTCGATACCATGTCATATAGATGTGTGTGTGTGGGCGTGTAGTGTGGGTTAAAGTTCGGGCGTTCAATACCACATTATACGTGAAAGGTGGGTTTTAAGTTCTGGCGATCGATACCACCCAGGGGTTAGTGATATATTTCGTTGTACACTAACGGTTGTTGGGAACACCGATGGGAAATTCGAAGTACCATTCCCTTGTACTTGGTTAACCATGGCTATGTGTTGTAGTGTAGCATATTATATTGTTCGAGTTATATATGCTATTGTTTGTGCTAGCTTGTGGTCTTGGAGATTTAGCGTTATACTTTGCGATGGTATGCCATGTAAATTGCTAGCGTGTATGAGGTATTTGTGTAAGTGTTTGCATGTAGGTATATTATATATGTATATGTATAATTATTGCATTCACTAAGCTTTCATAGCTTACCCTCTCGTTGTTTACATTTTTATAGATTCGCGTTGAGGTGATGGCTCGGGTAAGCGTAAGAACTATTGGATTGTGTAGGTTGCTTTAGAGGACGTGCTTTGGATTGATTAGGATTGGGTAGCGTATCCCCAATCGCAATGCTCGGTATAAGTTTTGTATTAAACTAAAATGGGTCAAAATGGTCACTTGTTGTAAATTGGGTCGATGCGGGCCCGGTGTTGTAAAACTTGTTTTATTATGAAAACGTGTTAGTTTTACTTACTTTATCGTGTTGTGAAAATCGTTTCGTCTAAAAGTGCCCGGTAGTGGACGATCTTTTTGTCAAAAAAGGAAAGAGTGGACAGACCACTTTGGAGCGCCAATCCACAGTGGGGCGCGCTGCGCCGAATGCTGAACTGGCCTGATTTGATAAAAAAAAAAATTTAAGCGTTGTCGGTTGGATAACGGGTTGGGTTGTTACAAGTGGTATCAGAGCATGGTCTAAGGGAATTAGGTGACCTTGGAATAGGTGCCTAGTCTTAGACTTATTGACAGTGGTGCGTTAATTGCGGGACTTGTAGGATTACGGGTCGGATTGAGATTTGTTAGTGCCTTAGAGTAGGTGACTAACTAGGACTTGTGCTTGTCCAATGTGAAATTTTGTGGGGCCCTATTTCGTGTGTAAATTAGTGCCTTAGATCGCTAGTGCCTAATGTAAGTAGGCGAACTTGGACGTTGTTTTAGTGATAGTCACCTAGGTTGTAGGTTGACTTGTTGTTGTGGTGTACTTGTGTACGCTTACTATTATTGTATATTGGTGTATATATATACAGGTATCTTTTGGTGCGGTGTCCTAGGGATGAATCTATTGGAGAGATTCGCATGTTTGGCGGTTTGAGTGATCAAGTTCACGGTAAGGACTTGGGTCATTCGGGTACTAGGAGTTATCGCGTGTTATTTTCTGTGAATGTTGCGTCATTCCGGGTAAAGTACTTTGCATGACCATGTGGAAATGGTAAGGTACGCATTTGTAATAGTGATTGATCACCATTATTACGAAAGTGTATCTTGACACCAAGCATGACATGACAAGTACCGAACGGAGGAAACGTGGCATGGTTGGGGTAGAACGGGATGTATTAGGAATCTTTTATTGGTTCCTAGGGTATAGTGGTCTCGAGTGACGTGCGTGTTGTCACATCGAGTTCTTTACGAGTCGGGAAGTGTTACGATGGATTCGATTAGTTAAGTGAGCGAGCCAACTCACGAGTTTGGTGCGTGCTTAGTCACCCTAAGTAGTGGGTGCACTGTTGAGATTGTTATTGGTTTTATTTACCCATCGTAACTAGGATGACCGATTTACTTTTGTGTGTGTGCGGCGAAGAGTTGAATTCCGTAATGGAATGCAATAAGTCTAATGATTGTAGTTTTGAGTTACACTCTGTAGAGTGTGTGGTTAGAGAATCGTGTTAGGATTCTTGTTGTGAGTCGTCTTGGAATTGGCGAGATCGAGGAGTCTTCGGGTCGTTAAACTCATGGGAGTGAGACCCGTATAATGTTGTTTGTGTTAGTGTGTTATGGGTTATAGGGTAACATTCCTAATGGAATATCCCTTGTAGTAGGGGTTTATTGAGGTGTGGAAGGATGTAAGACTTAGTGTTGCCAAGCATCTCTTTAGTGTTAGATGAAGGGTTTCGTGAGGCTATATCGTTTGGCCTTGTGGAAATTGCGGGTAGCGTGTGATCGCTAGGAACTTTTGATAAGACGATAAACCGTAAAGTTTGTCGGGTAGGTATGACTTCGGTTCATTATTATAGAGAGATAGGTGACATCGAGTGTATGGAACCTAAAGATCGAGTCTCTAAAAATTCGGTTGATTGTGGTGGGAGTCAGCATGACACGGCGTCAGGTGCCCTCTTATACCTGCTAGTGTAATGTTCAACTCCGGTGATGGTGTGATCACTTTGTGCTTAGGGTGCCTGTGAGATACCCTTTGGAAGCATCGAAGATTTTAAATAGTGATCGACGGGTGATAGTAATTCAACGGTTGCGAAAGTCGAAGTTTAGGAGCATTGCAGTAAATACTTCTTATGAAGTGGCAAATGAGCGAATCTTGTTGCTCTTATGTGATGGACGAGTAAGGATGACCGGTCAGCCGGTGATGGACTTAATGGTCGATTAGGTCGAAGGTTATGATGAAGCGTTGATATTGGGGTCGATGTAATTATTGTATCGGATTGGTCACTCTTCCCCATGAGAGTGAGCAATTGTTGATAATGGTTCATTGCGTAGAAGGTCGGGTGATCTCGACTGTGATGAACGACTGATTAAGCGGAGTGGCATATGCCTAGTCATAGAGGCGTGTGTGGGACTTTGGTGGAGTTCGCTTTGCGAATGATGAAGAGCTGTAAATTATGATTTGTGGTATGACGGTGCGATGTCGTCGCGTGTACGACGTCTCAAGTGATTGTACATGTCGGCTCTAAGAGCCTAAAGTGAATTTGCGGTGATTTGATGGTTATGACCAACGGTGAGAATGGTCAGGTGTGACGTGGAATTACAATTCCGCGGGATGTCATCATCTTGGCAGTGAGAATGGAGAGATAAATCCTAAGTGGGGGAGTTTTTACTGCCGCCCAAGGAATCTCCGGTGGTGTTAGATCAAGTGAAGCGTAAGTCTTCTTGTATAAGGTGGTTGTGCAGTACCAAGTGCGGTATAAGACCAAGTGTGAAGTTTGAGATCACGGACGTGAGAGAATGTAACTGTCGTTGCTGGTGCTCTCGTGATGTAAAATTGGGTTGGCGCGAAACCCGGATAGTGCTGTTGAGTAGGTACGAGTTCGATTTCGGTATGGATACTGTATTTTCCCTTTCGGGAAACGTGATTGTGGATATTGTCGGTGGATTATTCCACTTTATGGATGATTGTGAGGCGGGGAGTTCTATTTCCGATTGTCTCACATAGAGACACGCGGGTTTTGTTTGTTTGCGAGGGTGCATTCCCTAGTGATGCGACCCGTTAGCCGCATTGAAATGTCGAAACCATCCTTAACGGACGGTCTAGGTTGGAGGATTCACCTGACATTGGTGAATACTTTTGAAGGTCGCGTGACGAATTGCGAATTGTTGGGATGATAATTCGCTATTGACAGGATTCTAGTACACAAATAGTTTCCATGCTAGTGCTAGGAAGCCGTATTGTATGGATGTGTTGTTAGGTTTAGGGGAGAAACCCTGTGTCGAGTGTTGATGTTTTGTCTAACTTGTGGTGTATTATCGTCATCCTGGATTAATCCAGAGACTGGTGGTCTTGTGCGGATCGATTGATGGGAAAGTTTGTGTTCTTAGGGTGATTATTTGGCGTTACCAAAATTTCTTCGTCGAAGGAATGACCCGGTGGTGGAGACAGAGGAAGTTAGTTCTTGATTCATAGAACATTCTTGATTGGCTGGTTTACGAGTCGTTGAAGTCCGGAGGTTTGACGCGACATAAATCCTTCTCGATTTGGATTAATGCAAGACTTGGCTCAAGGCGTAGTGGACCTAGTAGATCGCGTTGGGTGATTTAGTTAAGGATGTAGCTTGTTGCGAGGTATAGCCGAGAGAATTTGAAGGGATGTTAAGTGGTAAGTGTTATCCGTAAGGATTTACTTTTACTCGGTCTTCGTCGTTTTGGATGTTGACCTTATTGTGGGAAGTGGTTACTCTTGGCATTGTACTTGTGAATGGTACACCAAAGGGGTGATATCTCGGTACGAGATTGGTTGAGTTCTTCCCGATGTGAGGGATTGAGCAAGTTTCTAGTGCTCGAATTCGTGGATTTGGTAAATCGCGAATGGAGATTTAAGTTGAAAGGGGGTGATTCATCGGAAGGGTCGCTTAAGTGCGGTGTAAGATCTTCGCATTGCGGGAAATTTCGTAGACTTCGAGTTTGAAAGTACGTCGAAGGACCATAGGGTGTAGGTCCGGATGGGTTGAGTAACGAAGATCACGAGGACGTGATCGAGTTTAAGTGGGGGAGAGTTGTAAGACCCAAATATTTATTATACATAATGTATTTATGGTGTACGATGCGTGTATGAAGTGTACGAAGCACGTACGTGTTGCTTGCTCGAACGTCGAAGGAAACTGGACGTTGTCTGAAGTGACAAGGTGTGTACGCATCTTTTCAACCCCAAATAAAGTTTGTGTTGATGTTTCAAAGCCTTACCATTGGAAAGAAAATCTTATTACGTTTCCAAAGATATTTGATTCATCGAAAACGGAGCTACGGTCAAAAAGTTATGGCCAAAACAAGTTGCTGAAAACTGACCTGAAGGTTGGAGCGGCGCTCCACTCTTTGGCGCGGCGCTCAGATCCCGTCTGATGCAATTTTCAGCCTTTTTAAAGGGTAAATGAGGGGTACTTTGGTCCTTTCACTTATGGACGGATTTGTGGCTCTAATATCAGTTTTAGATCCACTTTTGGATTATTTTGACATCCACACAACACTCCCATCTTATCTTAGAGGGAGAGAGTGAGTTCTAGAGAGAGGAAGCTTGAATGGATGATGAAGATGGTGATTTTTTCCCAAATTGGAAGCGGGTTTTGGTTCTCCTTGGTGTTTCTAGCTACTAGAGCTCGTTTTGGTGCTTGAGGTAAACCCTAATCCGAATTGTAGTGTTTGATTTCTTGTTTGAGTTAGGGTTTGTGTTAGTTAGAATTATAAACCCATTTTATTGTGAAATTTGGGAGTTTTGGGTAAGATTAAAGTAAGTAAGCCTAAATGGGTGACTTAGGGTTTCGAGTGATGAAATTATGAGTTTGGGTCTTGCGTGTGTTGGTTAAACATTAGAACACTTGTGTTGACTTAGTTTTTTGGTGTAAACCCTAATTTAGGTCAAAACGGGTCAAATGGGTATTTCGGGACAAGTAAGCTTGATTCGGTGTCAAATTAAGTTTTAAGTCAAGTTTTAGTAAATCAAGTAGGTAAATACTTGATTTAAGTGTTAGTGGTTGTCTTGGAAATATAATCACTAGTCGTTGGTGATTTTGGGGCGTTTTATGACTTTAGTCAAAATGAGCAATTTGAATTGGGTCAAAATTGAGGATGACACTAATTTGGATTAATTGGATGTTAAATGCTTTTGTTAAGTGT
Organism: Rutidosis leptorrhynchoides; assembly: GCF_046630445.1. Taxonomy (NCBI): domain Eukaryota; kingdom Viridiplantae; phylum Streptophyta; class Magnoliopsida; order Asterales; family Asteraceae; genus Rutidosis; species Rutidosis leptorrhynchoides. The sequence continues at coordinate 126,323,077 of NC_092342.1, read as the reverse complement.
TAAATGATGCTTTTGATGTAATTACTTGCGAGAAGTGATTTTAGGTTAAAATTTGGTGTTTTAGCAATAAAGTCAAACTTGGTCAACCATGGAATGGGTTTTGTGTAAAATACGAGCTAGTATGCGTTTAAAGGTTAAAGTTGACATAATTGGGTATTTCGAGAATGCGGTAACTAGTCTCGTTAGTTTTGGACCTTCGGGTAGCGTTAAAAGTGCAAAAGAGTATATTTTGCACTTGTTGTTCATTCGGGCGGGTCGAGAGTCCAAATGAGGTTGTATGTTGATTATGTGTATACCTATATGCGTATTATAGGTAAAATCTTGCTCGGTCGCGTGTGGTGGGGATTTCGCGCATGGTTTGTAATGCTCGAGTTCACGAGGTGAGTGGAATGATTATACATGTGTGTATATAATGTATTTACTTGTACGAGGTTCGATGTGGGTTTAAGTTCGGGCGATCGATACCACATCGGGTCAATATATGATATGGGTTTAAAGTTCGGGTGTTCGATACCATGTCATATAGGTGTGTGTGTGGGCGTGTAGTGTGGGTTAAAGTTCAGGCGTTCGATACCACATTACACGTGACGGGTGGGTTTTAAGTTCGGGCGATCGATACCACCCAGGGGTTAGTGATATATTTCGTTGTACACTAACGGTTGTTGGGAACACCGATGGGAAATTCGAAGTACCATTCCCTTGTACTTGGTTAACCATGGTTATGTGTTGTAGTGTAGCATATTATATTGTTCGAGTTATATATGCTATTGTTTGTGCTAGCTTGTGGTCTTGGAGATTTAGCGTTATACTTTGCGATGGTATGCCATGTAAATTGCTAGCGTGTATGAGGTATTTGTGTAAGTGTTTGCATGTAGGTATATTATATATGTATATGTATAATTATTACATTCACTAAGCTTTCATAGCTTACCCTCTCGTTGTTTACATTTTTATAGATTCGCGTTGAGGTGATGGCTCGGGTAAGCGTGAGAACTATTGGATTGTGTAGGTTGCTTTAGAGGACGTGCTTTGGATTGATTAGGATTGGGTAGCGTATCCCCAATCGCCATGGTCGGTCTAAGTTTTGTATTAAACTAAAATGGGTCGATGAGGGCCCGGTGTTGTAAAACTTGTTTTATTATGAAAACGTGTTAGTTTTACTTACTTTATCGTGTTGTGAAAACCGTTTCGTCTAAAAGTGCCCGGTAGTGGATGATCTTTTTGTCAAAAAAGGAAAGAGTGGACAGACCACTTTGGAGCGCCAATCCACAGTGGGGCGCGCCACGCCGAATGCTGAACTGGCCTGATTTGATAAAAAAAAAAAATTAAGCGTTGTCGGTTGGATAACGGGTTGGGTTGTTACAAGATTTGACTATCTTCATCTCCAAATACGCATCGGCGTATTATTACATCGGGACAACTTTTAAACAAATGTGGATCTTCCCAAAAATAGTTTTTTATATCACTAAAGAATTTCTTTCATTTTTGGTACGACAACCCTTTTTCAAGGAATCCACATACTAAGTAGTTTGCATAGTCTGCAAACCATGGAATTTCACTATAATCTATCTTCAATAGATATTCATCAGGAAAGTTGTCTTGTATTACCGATTCATTGAGAACTTCTAATTCAGGATTTTCAAGACGAGAAAGATGATCAGCTGCGAGATTTTCTGCTCCCTTTTTATCTCGGATTTCAATATCGAATTCTTGTAAGAGTAAGATCCAAAGGATTAATCGTGGTTTGGCATCTTGTTTCGAAAATAGGTATCTAAGAGCAGAATGGTCGGTATAGACCACCGTTTTAGCTAGAACGAGATATGAACGAAATTTGTTAAAAGAAAAGACAATAGCAAGGAGTTCTTTTTCAGTAGTTGTGTAATTCGTTTGTGCTCCTTATAACGTCTTACTAGCATAATAAATAGGTTGCATCGCACATTAGTTCAAACGGTAGATTCCAATTTGGCATTATCATGATCGGCGCATTAGTGAATTTTTCTTTAAGAATATTAAAAGATTTGATGCATTCATCTGAAAAGATGAATGGAGCATCCTTTTCTAGGAGTTTATTCATAGGAGTGACAATTTTAGAAAAATCTTTTTGAAACGTCGGTAAAAACCGGCATGCCCTAGAAAACTCCTAACTCCTCTAACATTGGTGGGATGTGGAAGTTTAGAAATTACATCTACTTTAGCTCTATCCACTTCAATTCCTTCCTTTGAAATTTTATGACCAAGAACGATGCCTTCTTTAACCATGAAATGGCATTTCTCCCAATTAAGAACTAGATTTGATTGCTCGCATCTAATAAGCATTCGTTCAAGATTAACTAGACATGATTCAAAAGTATCACCGAAGACTGAAAAGTCATCCATGAAAACTTTCATGCATTCTTCTATCATGTCGTGAAAAATCGCCATCATGCACTTTTGAAAGGTTGCAGGGGTGTTGCAAAGTCCAAATGGCATGCGTTTGTAAGCAAAAGTACCATAAGGTCACGTGAATGTGGTTTTTTCTTGGTCCTCGGGTGCTATTGGAATTTGAAAATATCCAGAAAAACTATCAAGAAAACAATAGTAACTATTTCCAGCTAATCTTTCCAACATTTGATCAATGAAAGGTAAGGGAAAGTGATCTTTTCTGGTGGCGTCATTTAATTTTCTATAATCAATACAAACACGCCATCTTGTTACAGTCCTAGTAGGAATAAGCTCATTTTTTTCATTTGTGATGACAGTCATGCCACCCTTCTTAGGTACACATTGAACTGGGCTTACCCATGGACTATTAGAGATTGGATAAATTAAACCTGCATCTAGCAGTTTAATAATTTCTTTCTTAACAACATCTTGCATATTAGTATTTAGTCTTCATTGGCGTTGCACATACGTTTTATGACCTTCTTCCATAAGAATTTTATGTGTGCAATACGAAGGACTTATTCCTTTAATATCATGAATCTTCCATGCAATAGCTGGTTTATGAGCTTTTAGCACAGAAATGAGTTGAGATTTTTCATTTTCCGTAAGAGAAGATGATATTATTACAGGTAATTCAGATTCACCATGTAAATAAGCATATTCCAAATGGTTTGGAAGTGGCTTTAACTCTAACGTCGGTGGTTCTTCTATCGATGATTTATATCGATATCTGTCTTCTTCTTTTAGCATTTGAATTTCTTCTGTTGTTGGTTCATATCCATTATCCATAAGTGTAGCTAACACTTCAGTTTCATCAATTGGTTCAGTTCCTTCTCCTAAAGAACATTCTCCTGTTCCTTGCAATTCTGGAAATTCTTCTAACAATTCTGCATGTGAATCTATAGTTTGAATATAATAACATGTATCATCTGTAGATTGCGGTTGTTGCATGGCTCTATCAACTGAAAAGGTAACACTCTCGTCCTCTATACTTAGGGTCAGTTTCTTACCGAACACGTCTATTATTGCTTTAGCCGTGTTTAAGAATGGTCTTCCTAATATGAGAGGAACTCGAGAATATTCTTCCATGTTCAGAATAACAAAATCTACTGGAAATACTAAAGTACCAACTTTAACTAGCATGTTTTCCATTATCCCTCTAGGATATTTTACTGATCGATCGGCTAGTTGTATACTTATTTGTGTTGGTTTCAATTCTCCAAGATCTAGTTTAGCGTATAGTGAATACGGCATTAAATTTATACTAGCACCTAAGTCTGCCAATGCTTCTATTGAACTAAGACTACCCAGAAAACATGGAATTGTGAAACTTCCTGGATCTGAAAGTTTTTCTGGTATATTATTCAACAGTACTGCAGAACAATTAGCATTCATAGTAACAGCCGAAAGTTCTTCCATTTTCTTTCTATTTGTGATTAGATCTTTCAAGAATTTAGCATATCTAGGCATTCCTGAAATCACATCAATGAAAGGAAGATTGACATTTATTTGTTTAAATATATCCAAGAATTTGGATTGCTCGGCTTCAAGTCTCTCTTTTCTCATTTTACTCGGGTAAGGAAGTGGTGGTTGGTATGGTTTAACATAAGGTTTAGCCTTAACTGTGTTATCTTTATTAACCTTCTCAACTACTGGTTATGTTTCCTTATCTTGTTCAGATTGTGGTTCTTGTGGAGTAGGAATAGAGTCCTCAGATATTACAGGTATTTCAGGTGGTTTAAGTGTAATACCACTTCTTGTGGTAATGGCTTTAGCTGTTTCATTCTGGGGGTTAGCATTTGTATCGCTAGGTAGACTTCCCAGTTTTCTTTCACCTATCAATCTTGCTAGGTTGCTTACTTCTTGTTCCAAATTTTGAATAGAAGCTTGTTGATTTCTAAATGCTTGAGCATTTTGTTCATTGGGTTGTTTCTGAGATGTGAAAAACTGCGTTTGAGATTCAACTAGCTTCGACATCATATCTTCTAAATTTGGCTTTTTATCATCGGTTTGTGGTAGTTTATTTTGAAAAATAGGTCTTTGCTGATTGTTAGTATTGTTGGATACTTGTTGATTACTAAGACCTTGTTGGTTGTTGTATGGAACATTTCAGTTATAATTTTGATTTTGATTGTAGATTGGTCTTGGCGGTTGATAATTATTCTGATAATTATTTCCAGGCCTTTGGTTCATGTATGAAACATTCTCTCTTTGTTCCATTGTTTGTTCAATACTGAGACAATCTTTTGTCAAATGTGGTCCTCCACACTGCTCACAACTAATTCTTATTGAGTGAATATCCTTAGTCATCTTTTCCATTCGTCTCTCGACAGCATCTATCTTTGCAGAAATAGAATCAAAGTCATGGCTAGAATCGGCTCTAGCCGCTTTAGATGATCTACCGATATCTTTTTCTTGATGCTACTCATGTGAGTGGGAAGCAGTGTTATCAATAATTTTGTAAGCTTCAGTTGCGGTTTTCTTCATAATGGAACCAACAGCTGCTATGTCTATGTCTTTTCTTGTAGTGATGTCGCATCCTTGGTAGAATATTTGTACTATTTGATAAGTGTCTAAACCATGTTGCGGACATCCTCTTAACAACTTTCCAAATCTTGTCCACGCTTCATATAAAGTTTCATTTGGCTTTTGTGTGAATGTAACAATTTCTCCTTGAAGTCTCACGGCTTTAGATGCCGGAATGAATTGTTTAAGAAAATTTTCAACTAAAACATCTCATGTATCAATCGCCCATTCAGGTAACGATTCTAACCAATCTTTGGCTTCTCCCTTTAAAGTCCAGGAAAATAACATGAGATATATCTGTTCATCCTCCACTTCTCTGATTTTGAATAGAGTACAGATCATATTAAAGGTAGGAAGATGTTCATTTAGATCTTCCTTCGGCGCACCACTAAATTAGCATTGATTAGTTATCATGTGTAGGATTTGTCCTTTGATTTCATAATCTGGTGCATTAATGTCTGGTTGAGTAATTGCGTGACCTTGGCCAGTGCGTTTAGCTCTCATTCGGTCTTCCATACTTAGAGGTTCCAGATTTTCCATGATTGAATTTGTTGAATCTGAATCACTAGAGGATTCTGATTTAATGGTTTGTTCCTCAACAATCTCTGTTTGAATGATTGGTGGTTCCGGAGGAAAGATTAATGGTTCAGGATCTCCAAATTGTCCCTGAATATCATCCGGATTCTCAATTGTGATGTCGGCTTCAAAAAATGGATTATCGGAAATTTGAATTGGAGTACTTGGTCGACTAGATGACGATTCTAAAGAAAAATCAACGGCGACAATATTAGCTAGATGTCTTGATCGAGTTACAGGTGGTGAACGTTTTGCTCGGTGCATTCACTGAATATCCTATTAGTTATAAAAATAAAAATTATATAAGTTATCAAATTAATAGACTTTTCTGATTTTGCCCACGTTTCGAATAGTCAATAGATGCAGCAGGTAGCCAGGACCCTTTAAATCGGAAGCCCACAACTCGCCACTAACAAATCCAACTATTACTACGAACCAGAAAATTTTGGATGTCTATCAATTTAACCACTTAAAATAATTTTTCGTTGAAATTTAAAGAAATTTTAGAGAAGAAATAGAAAAAAAATCTAAGTCCTAAAAACTAGAGCGGCGAAAAATAAGGAAGAAAAAGATCGCGTCGGAAAACGTTGAAAAATAAAACGTCGAAAAATAATAAAAAGAATGTAGCGCGTCGAAACTTAAAAGTCTAAAAACTAAGAATTAAAAGTTACGTCTAAAGGTATTAAAGCTTAAAAGGAATTCTATATCCAAAACGGCAATTATTTAAAAAGTACTAAAATCTTAAAATGGCGTCGCAAAATTCTAAAGCACCTAAATCTTAGTCTAAAGAAAAAGCACTTAAGGGATTTTACGGCAAAGCATAAAAATCTAGAAATAAAAATAACTACGGCCTATACTAAATTAAAAACTAGTTACGAGCGATAAAAATACAAATTACGTACTAAATAATAAAAATAAACAATTTATAAAGAGAGACAAAAATGATAAAATTACTAATTTTTATAAAAATATTATTTTTATATTATTTATTTTATAAAAGTATTAAGTTTATATATTTAATAAAACTAAATAAAACTTAAAATATAAATTAAAACTAAAAACTAAAATAATTAATATAATAATTAACCCTAACTAGGGTTTTTAATAATAATAATTATAATTACTCCGTAATTAATGCAGTACTAGGATCAGATGTGGCGTGTCAGAGCACTTCATTCGGTCGTATGAGTTTTGGTCTACAGATCTATGTGGTCGCATGAATTAAAAAATCGGGCCATATTATTTGGGCTGCTACAGTGTAGCCCGAATATAATTTTAATAATTTTTTTTTCTGTTTTAATATTTATATAAAATATTTATATAAATTAAATAAAAACTTATATTTTTACAAAATAAAAATAGAAATAGAAATATTTTATAATTTATATATTTTGAATAATTCTTAAAAATATATATATTTTGTTTCTCTTTTTATATTTTTGTATTTTTTTTAATATTTAAAACGTATTAAAACTTAATAAATTTTTTTTTATAGCATTTAGCTTCCGGCATTTAAGCAGTTCCCCGACAGCGGCGCCAAAAATACTTGATATTAAAGCGAAGGGGTATAAAATACTATTAATTTTTACCACAAAATACTATTAAATACGATACAATTTTACACAAGTTATTTATTTATTTATAGAGTGAATATACCTAAACTTTGCTACAACACTTATAGGCAGTGTACCTAATCGTACAGTAGTGTAGTTTTTAGTAAGTCCGGTTCGTCCACAGGGAACTAGCCAAGTTTAACGCTATATTTTTAAAACTATATATGTAAATATATAAATATATATATAAGTAGTATTATTATTATAAAAGGGGGTTTTTTACCGTTTAATGACCGCTTTGTCGATTTCAAAACTTTAGTCGCAGTTAAAACCTAATGTAAAATATTAAAAATATAAAAGACTTAATTTAAAGCGTAAAGTAAGTGACAATAATTAAAGTGCGATAAATAAAAGTGCGATAAATAAAATGACAATAAATAAAATTGCGATAATTAAAAGTGCAATTAAATATGAAATAAAGGAATTATGCTTATTTAAACTTCCGTAATCATGATGTTTGACGTGTTGATTTTAGTTTATTACCATGGGTTAATTGTCCTTTGTCCTGGATTATTCAATATGTCCATCTGGTTTTTTTCCATAACAGTCCATTAGTCATAAATATAAAGTGCGAGTGTCCTCGTCAAATTATCCTTATATCCGAAGTCAAATATTCCAACTAATTGGGGACTTAAACTATAATTACACCAATTTTCCTTGTATATAATTCACCTCTATTTTAATAAGTCCATTGACTATTAATCCATTCCCGTGTCCGGTTAAATGAACGATTATTAGTACTTATAAATATCTCGCCCATCGTGTCCGATCGAGTGTATGTGGTTATTTATAGGTACGTCCAATTGTAAATCTTTATATTAAATTAACAAACTATCATTTAATTAAATAAATATAAAGCCCATTAATAGCCCATAGTCTAATTTCCACAAGTGTCGTTCTTTTGTCCAAACCCCAATTATGGTACAAAACCCAATTACCCCGTCTTTAATATTTAGCCCAACATCATGATTACTTCGATTTAAATAAGCATAATAATAACTTAGCTACGAGACATTAATTTAAAAGGTTGAACATAACTTACAATGATTAATAATAGCGTAGCGTTACACGGACAGAATTTCGACTTACACCCTTACAACATTCGCTAACATACCCTTATTATTATTAAAATTAAAATTAAAATTATAATATATATATAATACGTTGAGAGAAGAGAAGAGAAAAAGATGTATTTTTGCTCGAGCATCAAACTGCTTTTTATAGGAGTGTGGCCAGAAAAAGTGGCCCATGCGATCGCATGAAAAACCTTCTTCCTGGTCATGCGATCGCATGGCCACTTTTTACAGCTCACATGTGGTTGTTTGCTTCTTGCCGACAGTTTTATTAAATAATATAATATATAAATAATTTTAAGAATTAATTATATATTATATTATATTCATGTGCATAGTTAACTTGTAATTTTTAGTCCGTTGCGTCGAGCGTTGAGAGTTGACTCTGGTCCCGGTTCCGGATTTTTGAACGTCCTTGCGTACAATTTAATATCTTGTACTTTGCGTTTTGCGGCTCGTACTCTTGTAATTTTGAGACGTTTCTCATCAATAATTTGAACCACTTTGATTGTACTTTGTACTTTTTAGCTTTTTGGTCGTTTGCGTCTTCAAATCGTCGAATCTGTCTTTTTTCTTCACCTTTTATTATTTAAACGAATATCACTTGTAAATAGAACAATTGCAACTAAAAGCTTGTCTTTCTTGAGGGATAATGCTATGAAATATATGTTCATTTTTAGCATAATCACTTGGTAATGGATAATCTGCAATTCGAGGGATAAAACAATGCGTTGACTCTGCCATTGCTGGCGGTTTGATAGCTTCATCTCTAGTGATCAAATCAAACAAATTATCCACAGCTGTTGCACGGATGGTTGGTTGTGCTAATTTTTGCTTAAATCGTGATGGTGCTGTTTTAGTCAAAATTCCATCCAGTAACTTGCTTGACATTTCTTCAGTCATAAAAAACTGTTCACCTTCTTCTTCAAAATTCCAATCGTTGTCCAGAAAACCTTCATCACTGTGTTGATTCTCAGTGTCATCAACTAAAGCATTCAACTGATTGAATAGCTTAAACAATTGTGATTTGGAAATTGATTTTCCTTTGCTGTTGTGTTTAACATTGACATCAGATGTCTTTTTGAAAGAAACATTATGTATTCCTCGCCTAGCTTTCCACATTCCGGCACTAGAACCTCTTATCAGTGGTTTTCTCAATCGTGGTATGGTTTTATGAACCTGATTATCTGCTGTGTCAGTGTGCAAATGATCTTCTTCTTCGACTGAAGTCTCTTCAAGAGTTAGCTGATCGACTGGTATATTTTCAATGAGGTTTTCATCGACTGGTTCAAGTGTTTTTTTGATGAGGTTTTTTCGGTTGTCTTTACGTTCTTGGTGTTTTTGGTAGTCTTTGAGACGGTTGGCACCATCTGTTAGTACGATTTTCCGTATAGCGACAGTAAGGTACTAGTACAGAAAATTAGCTACTCAGCATGTGGCGTACACTGTTGATTGTTGTTTGCCCTCAAGAAATAATCTCTGCATACCCGGAACACAGATATAAGATCTGTGGGGTGGCCTCAATTAATCTGTGGATCAATCTGTAATGATCCGTCTAGCGTACTATTGCTAAGCGGCTAATGTTATTTTAGAGTGAGAAATAACTGTGTATGAGAGAAAGTGTACTTCTCTCTGACTGAAGTTCAGATCAGAATGATGTGAAATGTGGTGACCCAAGGGGTCTATTTATAGGCGTAGAATGTTCGAAATTCACGGGATACACGTGTCAATCACTGAATGGTTCTATTACGTGAAGTATCCGGAATGTCGGTGGTGTGTGCTGACATGGCTGCATGCTGTTCACGCGCTGAGTTAAAGGGCTTATGCATAGAAGCTGCCTACAGGGCTTACGCTTGATGTTGGGCGGCCTGCTAAACGTTGGGCGACAAACTCTGAAAACTGCCAAATTTAGTTATCTCTTGTGCTCTTTGATTGAGTTTTCTGTATGAAAATGATGTTTGTATGCATATATCTCCTAGGATACACCATTATCCAGCAAATATTTTGTTAAGGTCTCATACCATGCACGAGGTGCTTGCTTCAGACCATATAAAGCTTTTTCCAAGTAGTAGACGTGGTTTGGATGAATGGGATCGACAAAGCCTTCTGGTTGATCAACATAAACTTCCTCTTGAAGATGACCGTTCAGAAAAGCAGTTTTGACATCCATTTGAAAAACCGTGAACTTCATATAAGAAGCAAATGCTAGGAAAAGACGAATAGCCTCAATCCTGGTGACCGGAGCAAACGTTTCATCATAATCAATACCCTCTTGTTGTCGATATCTCTTGTCCACAAGACGTGCCTTATTTCGAACCACAATTCCATCAGAATCCTTCTTGTTCTTAAAAATCAACTTAACCCTTATTGGTCGTTGACCCGTTGGTCTTGGAACTAATTGCCATACTTTCAAACGATCAAATTGACTGATCTCTTCTTGCATTGCTACTACCCAGTTTGGATCTAGTAAAGCTTGAGCAACCGTTGTTGGTTCAATCTTACTAAGAAAGGCAGTGTATATACACAAATTCCGAGTTGCCCTTCGAGTTGAGACTGGAGCAGATGCGTCACCAATGATAAGATCAATTGGATGACTTTTAGTCCATCGGTTGTTATGTGGAAGAGGTTGTACATCAGTGGTATCCCTTGGAACATCAACCGTTGTTAATGTTGAGCCTTGATCCACTTGATCTGATGTAACACCATCAAATGGATTCAATTGAGTATCTGGAGAAACAACTGGAGTTGTATTAACTGATGAATCTTGAATTGGTTCAAGATTATCTGTATCTGGAGGTGGGAGGGAGGATGAAGAAGCAACGGGTGAATCAGTTGGTGTTGTATCTTCTTCAAAAAGACTTGATTGAGTCTCCACAGTAGTTGACTGTGATGGTGTAACCGGTACGGTTTGAACATTTGAATTTCGTTGAGGAGCATAAAGACTATCAAACAAGACATCCAGTTCCTCTGTTGTTACCGTAGTAACACCCTTCTTCAAGAAAATTGAGTTTTGTGCGGAAGAAGTAATAGCCAGGTTAGGATCGGGTTTTGAACTGAGTTGTTCAAAAGCCATTCCCGATAACTCATCGAACTTTACATTAATGCTTTCCTTGAACGTCTTTGTATGTTTGTGATAAACAGGATAGGCAACTTTGTTCGAAGAATAACCGAGAAATATGGCCTGATCGCCATGAGGATCAAACTTTCCGAGGCTGTCAAAATCGTTAAGCACATAGCATATACAACCAAAGACACGAAAATATTTGACATTCGGGCGTCTACCATATAGTAACTCATAAGGAGTTTTATCAAAATGTTTATTAATGATGCAGCGATTTTGGGTATAACATGCAGTAGTGATGTGAAGCGAGGTGTATATAAAATAGTTTATATTTTACTAGGAAATACTATTAAATACGATACAATTTTACACAAGATATTTATTTATTTATAGAATGGATATACTTAAACCTTGCTACAACACTTATAGGCAGTGTACCTAATAGTACAGTAGTGTAGTTTTTAGTAAGTCCGGTTCGTTCCACAGGGAAATCTTTAAGCAAAGCTCAACGCTATATTAGTTTACTTTTATAAAAATACAAATATATATATAAGTAATATTATTATTATAAAGGGGGGTTTTTACCGTTTAATGACCGGTTTGTCGATTTTAAAACTTTAGTCGCAGTTAAAACCTAATGTAAAATATAAAATAAATACAAGACTTAAATTAAAGCGTAAAGTAAATAACGATAATGAAATTGCGAATAATAAAAATGCGATAAAATAAAATTGCGATAATTAAAAAAGTACGATAATTAAAAGTGCGATAAAATAAAATAAATAAAAGTGCGATAATTAGAAGTGCAATTAAATATAAAATAAAGGAAATTAAATATGAAATAAAAGAATTATGCTTATTTAAACTTCCGTAATCTCGATGTTTGACGTGTTGATTTTAGTTTTATGCCCATGGGTTAATTGTCCTTTGTCCTGGATTATTTTAATATGTCCGTCTGGTTTTTGTCCATAACAGTCCATCAGTCATAAATATAAATTGCAAGTGTCCTCATCAAATTATTATTATACCCGAAGTTAAATATTCCAACTAATTGGGGATTCGAATTGTAACAAGGTTTTAATACTTTGTTTAATGAATACACCAGGTTATCGACTGCGTGTAAACCAAGGTTTTACCACTTTGTTAACAATTACACCAATTACCCTTGAATGTAATTTCACCCCTGTTTTAATTATTCTAGTGGCTATTAATCCATTCCCGTGTCCGGTTAAATGAACGATTATTCGTACATATAAATACCCCGCCCATCGTGTCCGATCGAGTGTATATGGTAATTTATAGGGACGCCCAATTGTAATTCTTTATATTAACATTAACAAACTTTCATTTAGTTAAACAAATATAAAGCCCATTAATAGCCCATAGTCTAATTTCCACAAGTGTCGTTCTTTTGTCCAAACCCCAATTATGGTACAAAGCCCAATTACCCAATTTTAGTAATTAGCCCAACATCATGATTACTTCGTTTTAAATAAGCATAATAATAACTTAGCTACGAGACATTAATATAAAAAGGTTGAACATAACTTACAATGATTAAAAATAGCGTAGCGTTACACGGACAGAATTTCGACTTACACCCTTACAACATTCGCTAACATACCCTTATTATTAGAATTATAATTAAAATTAAAATATAAATTATAAATATAAATATAAATTTTACGTATGAAGAGGAAGAAAAAAGATGATCAAATTTGATCAGAATTCGGTTGGCTTTATAGCCAGAGTTGAAAATTGGGGCTCCGCGACTCGCGGCAAAATGCCCTTAAAACTCCGCGAGTCGCGGAGATGTATTTACAGCTCACACCCTTGGAGTTTCTTGCTGCCGACGGTTTTTAATATATATATATAATATATATATAATTAATATAATTAATTATATATTATATTATATTTATATACATAGTTAACTTGTAATTTTTAGTCCGTTGCGTCGAGCGTTAAGAGTTGACTCTGGTCCCGGTTCCGGATTTTCGAACGTCCTCGCGTACAATTTAATATCTTGTACTTTGTGTTTTGAATCTTGTACTTTTGTAATTTCAAGACGTTTCTTATCAATAATTGGAACCTTTTTTATTGTCTTTTGTACTTTTGAGCTTTTTGGTCGTTTGCGTCTTCAAATCGTCGAATCTGTCTTTTGTCTTCACCTTTTATTATTTAAACGAATATCACTTGTAAATAGAACAATTGCAACTAAAAGCTTGTCTTTCTTGAGGAATAATGCTATGAAATATATGTTCGTTTTTAGCATTATCAAACATTCCCACACTTGAGCGTTGCTTGTCCTCAAGCAATATTGTCTTGAAATACTAGAATCACTTCTTTATTCTTCACACTTTGTACATCAGTGATTTCTATACGGCGGTATAAACAATGGTAGTAACGATATGGTTTACAGTCCCATATGACTATAAAAATTTAGATCCATTAAGGAAATTGGATCTTTATGAAAACATTTGATCTTTTGAAATCTAGTTTTTACCCTAGATAAGTTTTCCGGGATAACCCTTTACCGGTGTTTGCAAAATATTTTTGTGGGTTTGGTGGGTTTCAGATTTGAAAATTTTAGCTCAAAACTTGCGGTTTTGTGTCACCCACTTGCTAACCTTGTATTTGGAAAGCAACACGTCCAGTTTACTTGTTCCGTATATTACCTTTCGGCAAACTACCGTCCGGTTGTAAAGGAAAGCGTTGAACAAGCAACTGTTAAGGCAATGTCCCGTGACATGCTTTTGATTATGGTCTATAACGTGTCGGACGCAATTACTATCCTTGGTAGGAGCAATAGTAAAGCTCACCCTTATAATTTGTCGGTTTGACACAAGGTCCTGTCTTTGACCATGTTATGCAACCACCGTTCTTACGGTTGACACCCGATTTAGTTCAGGTGACCTAATGAATTCCAGGTGAATTCCTAGGATTTTACGTTCAATGGTAATGAACGCATTGAAAATAGGGTTTTCAGAAAACAAATCGGTTTGTAATTTTGATCAAAATATTTTCTCGTTTAAGCTCGAGTTTAGATATCATCGAATTCCATGAGTTTGAATTCTCAATCTTTAAGGTCAATCTCTAGGATTGAGTAATATCAGTCTTAAAAGCTGATTTTTAATCTTTAAGGAGATTATCCTTTCTGGGGATCTGATTCATTAGTCTTATCCAGCTAATTTGCATGGTGCCCCCCCATTGTACGAGATAAATCCTTCTCATGGTTAGGATAAATCTGACCACATGGCGACCCTGTTTAATGCTGAGGTCCGTGGATTTCCTGCTGATTTTAGTGATGACTTTTCTAGATTTTTCGTCAACCTACAGCTGGTCTGGACGACAACTTCATGACCTAAATCAAGAAGCGCGTGTCTTTTTCGGAAGACTTTACTTCCTTTTAATGATGGAATTGATTCATCGTGTAGATCCATCTCTTCTTTTCTTTCATTGGGTAAAACAGTTTAGTTTAGTCCAAAGCAAAAGTATTTTCAGTTATTTGTTACAAATATATGTGGCATATGTTTAAAATAACTTGGTAAATTTTCCCACACTTGGCTTTTTATTTTTCTTTTTATCGTCCTCTATTCCATTTTAAATGAATTTTAACATTTTAGTTTGTTTCTCAATTTATGTACTTTCCGAGGTAACAATAATTTCGGTGTTAAAACCTAGTTTTATCGTTCATAAATATGTATAAACATGATTTGAATTCATTTAATTTAAAAATTTTACTAGAATTGGGTAGTCAGTATATAAGACTAGGGCTGTTCTTTTTTATCAGAGAGCACTAGATTCTAATACAACTACTGCTTTACTAGTATTTTTAATGGTAACCAAGTGTATAAAGTAAAAATTTTTAAAATCCGAAAGAATTTAACCCCTTCCCACACTTAAGATCTTGCAATGCCCTCATTTGCAAGAAATCAGTAACAATTTAAATTATTGAGGGTGATTTGTGTGAAAATGATTAAATTTTTACCAAAGTTTCCAAATATATTGGCGTTTGTTTGCTGAATGATAAATGGTGCACATCATTTGTTCATTCCATCTTGTTGTTATTTCACATATATTTTGCATCTTGTCGTCAAAATTAGTTGCTTTTGCTGAACTTAATGCCAGTCTTTGAAAATGCGTTGTTTTACCCTGTTGTGTACATAAGATAAACTGCAAACATATATACATATTTTTGAAGTTTGGTTTATTACCCCACATTCAAAAATTATTAAAATCTAAGAATAAAAGTTAGATAATTATAAAAATGATTACAATATTAACAAAAGTATTAAACATATCAATAATTACAAATTACAAAATAAAAAAAAATAAGTAAACTAAGGATGATATTGGTACCAATAGGGGTTCCACGCATAACCATAAGTGCTATAGAATGCTTCGGCAGGGTCATACGTAGGATATGGTGGCTGCATCTCTATCGACCAAGGAGGGAAGACGGGTTTCGGTGTAGGAATATAGTTTCTACCTATATGTTGGCAATGCGCTATGATCTGGTTCTGATGAACTTGCCAATCTTCAAATGCTCTCTGTCTAGCATTTTCGTATTCCTGAGAAGCTATAAACCTATGCATTTCTTGCATCTCATTCCCCCCTCCTACATTACCTTGTTCCTGGTTTCTCTCCACCTGTGGATGTCTACCATGGTATCGTACTGCGGCGTTATTTCGCCGCTTCAAAACTTTCGCACCATGGTATACATTTAAACCTATAGTGTCGCGGGGTTCCGGCTCTTCTACTAATAATCCCCCCCGACTTATATCCACACCGAGATATTCACCAATCAAAGTAATAAAAATACCACCTCCTATTATGCTATGTGGACGCATCCCCCGAACCATAGCTGATAAATAATAACCCACACAATATGGTATACTTACAGCGCTGTGTGGGTCTCGAATACACATATGGTAAAACAAATCTTGTTCATTTACCTTTTCTTTGTTCTTACCCCTTTGTGTAATCGAATTGGCTAAAAACCTATGTATCACTCTTAATTCGGCTCTATCTATATCCAAATAAGAGTAGTTTCCCCCTTTGAAACGGTGATGGCTTGTCATTTGACTCCACACACCGTGTGTATCAAAATTCTCATCTATCTTTCTACCGTTTAGTATCAATCCTCTACAATCGGCAGACGCTAACTCCTCAGGCGTATATATACGTAAAGCCTGAGCCATGTCTAGTAAAGACATGTGGCGCATCGAACCGCCTAACAAAAATCTAATAAAAGAACGATCGGTTAAACTAGCTACCCGATCATTCAACTCTATACTACATAACAACTCTTCACACCATACTTTATATACAGGTCTGCGTATGGTGAATAAACATATCCAGTCATTAAAAGAAGAATTACCATACCTCTGTACAAGTAATTCCCTAATTGGCCCGGCCAATTCTACAGCTTCTAAGGGTCCCCATTCTATGACCCTCGGTACCTCAACAACCTTGGAATGAAGAGTATGCAAACCCCGTTGATATTTTGGATAATCTATCCAAAGTCTGTCAAATCTCAGGTTCGGGTGCAACTCTTCCAAATGCATATCGGAAAAGGTCATGACTGGATGAGGTACATCCTGCTTGTAGTAGTTATCTACCTCCTGTTGTTCCAAGTTCTCAGCAGGAGCATGGCGGGCTTGGGATGAAGATTCACCCCTTTCATTCTGCAAAACACATCAAACACAAATTTTGTGCATCCAAATATGCATTAGTGTCAGCAAAATCATCAATCAAAATAATTACAATGACATTATCAATATATATCAAACTTAAGCTTATTTTCACATTTTTATCAAATCTACACTTTTTCAAATAAGCATATACGAAAATTTTCGCCAAGTTCATAAGCATTCAACTCAAATAACATGTCAAAATAATCATTACTAGCAATTAAACAAGTCTCAAATGGCATTATCTTTCAAAAATCAAGTTCATGAATTTTGGACTTGAAAAAGTCCGCTTTAATTCTCAAAATCATGTTTAGGCTCAAAGTTTGGATCATTTAACTACCTAGACATGTTACACTACTCAATTTAGCAACAATTCATGACAAAAATCGGCCATAACCTGTTTATAACAAAAAGCCCCAAATTGCTCAAGAACACAAACCCTAGATTATTCAAATTTTGAAGTTTAAGGCTTCTAATCATGTTAAACAGCATCAATCTAGGTTATACAAGCATAATACATAAACAATTTAAGTCTAATTACACTAAAAAGCATCAAAATCAAATTGGGGAAAAAATAGCTCAAGAACACTAAAATTCGAATTAAATGGTGTTTAGGTGTAGAAATTTACCGTTTTTCTTGAGTAATTCTTAGATATCATCCTTCTCAACATGATTTTAGCAAAAAATTTGGTGATTAACGGTTAAAAATTGGGATTTTTGGGGGTGATTTTCGGGTTTTTTCGGGTCTTTTCGCGTGCAGTTTTGCAGTATGTTTTTGTTTTGGGGAGTAAACTGATCAGTTTTTGCGTTTTATTTTTTTTTCTGAGTTTTGGTCCCTCCGCGAGTCGCGGAGGTTTTGCACTGCAAACTCCGCGAGTCGCGGAGTTTGGTATTTTTTTTTTTTTTTTATTTTTTTTTTTTATAATCTTTAACTTATAAATCAATTAAGTATTTAATTTTAAAATTTTGTTTCCCTTGTTATTTAGGACGAGGTCGTTTCGGATCGATGTCCTAGTCCGTCCTTCGACAAAATTTTAAAATTTGTCTTTTAGTAGCGATTGTTTTAAAAGCTAAGATTTTTGGGTTTTTTCAATGTTTTTGGCATACTTTAATTCAATAAGATTAAAAATAATGATAATAAAAGTTCTCGTCCCTCCCTTGGGTAAAGCAATTTCGGTTCAAAGACCTAGTCTTCAACTTACGACGAATTTTAAAAATCATATTCTTAACTTAATGAGATAAAGTAAATTTTTGTTTTTAAATTCACACAACTTAAATATAAAATTCAAATTTAAAAATTAAAAATTAAAAATTCACACCAAACTTAAAATTTGAAATGCATAAAATTAAAATTTCATATTTTTAAAAATTAAAAATTCACACCAAACTTAATTTAAAAATTCATATTATAAATTCAAACCAAACTTATATTAATTTTTCAAATATTTACAATTTTAAATATATTGTTTTTACAAAATTTACAATATTAATTTAAGATTTAAATATTAATTTTAAAAACATGGTAAAAAAAAATAAATTAAAAATCTTTTTGTCTTTTTATCCCACTTTAATCAATCAAATATTATCAAAAATATGTGCCCCTCTTTTCGGTAAAGTAATTTCGGTTCCAAGACCTAATTTAACTCATGACGAATTTTTGAAATATTTTGGGTTGATTGATTAAAGATATTTATACCTTAAGAATAAACGTTAAATTTCGCAGTGATGTAATAAATTTTTGAATGATATCAATAATTTCGGTCGCCAAACCTAATTTTATTTAATACCAATTTAATACTTTTTAGCGAACAAATTAGCGTTTATTATCAAAAGGTTAAAAAAAATAAAAATAAAAACTATACAGACATACCTGTGAAATAGATTTCTTAGTTATATGATCTATTATATTCATAAGATAGTCGGTTTAATTGGTTTTCCATGGCTGCATAGGCGTAACCTCGAGCATTCATTGTCTTTTCTTCTAAACATATGAACGGTCCGTCTCTGCATAAAGTAACAAATTCGGTATTTGAATAGGTTTGATTATTTGAACATTTACCTCCATGTGACCATTTTCCGCATTTGTGACATCGTTCTAGGTGTCGTGCTCTTCTTTTCGCTGCGGATTTTGATTTTCCTTTACCAAATTGTAACTTATTATCTTCGCATCTGGATCCTTTTCTAACTCCGTCCATTCTTTCTCTGATTACTGATACTAATTCACTCGGTAGTATGTCATTATTACGTTTAGTGATCAAAGCGTGTAGCATTAGACCATGGTTTAATTCACAGGCAGTCTTCATTTCGTAAAAACCTAAAAAAAATAAAAATTCAGAATGGGGGGAGAAGACTAGTTCTTTAGGGTCTGCTAGGGAAAGACCATACGTGTTCCATTTTCGAGAACTACACGAAAACAGACAATCTAACTCTAACAGAAATATATATTATCCTTTAAAGACTTGATTCTCCCCACACTTAGTTAGCTGTGGTATCGAAATTGTGATTAACTTCGTTGTCGACTTCCATCGGACCATGTATGTAATGTTTAACTCTGTGACCATTAACTTTAAATTCAATCCCATTAGAATTTATTAATTCTATCGTTCCGTATGGGAAAACTCTTTTGACTATGAATGGTCCAGACCATCTTGATTTCAATTTTCCAGGAAATAGCTTGAATCGTGAATTGAAAAGAAGAACTCTGTCTCCTTCTTTAAATTCTTTTGAACTTCTGATTCTTTTATCATGCCATTTCTTCGTTCTTTCTTTATAGATTAACGAATTTTCGTATGCTTCATGTCTTAATTCTTCTAATTCGTTTAGTTGACTTAATCGTAGACGTCCGGCTTCATGTAAATCAAGATTACATGTTTTCAAAGCCCAAAATGCTTTGTGTTCAATTTCTACTGGAAGATGACATGCTTTTCCATAAACAAGTCTAAAAGGTGTGGTTCCAATTGGAGTTTTGTAGGCTGTTCTAAAAGCCCAGAGTGCATCCTCCAATTTAATGGACCATTCCTTCGGATTTGATCCTACGGTTTTCTCTAGAATACGTTTTAAAGCTCGGTTTGTATTTTCAACTTGTCCACTTGTTTGTGGATGATATGCGGTGGAGATTTTATGAGTTACTCCATATCTTTTAAGAACTTTCTCAAGTTGATTATTACAGAAATGAGTACCCCGATCACTTATTAAAGCTTTCGGTGTTCCAAACCTTGCAAAAAGACGTTTTAAAAAGTTGACTACAACTCGTGCATCGTTAGTTGGGAGAGCTTGTGCTTCCGCCCATTTAGATACATAATCAATGGCTACGAGTATATATAAATTATTATGAGATTTTGGAAATGGACCCATAAAGTCAATACCCCAAATGTCAAATACTTCACATACTTGGATGACATTTTGTGGCATTTCATCACGTTGACTTATTCTTCCGGCCCTTTGACATGCATCACAGGATTTGCAAAGAAGGTGTGCGTCTTTGTAAACTGTAGGCCAATAGAATCCAGCTTCATAAACTTTTCTTGCTGTTAGTTGAGGCCCATAATGCCCTCCTGTTGGTCCTGTGTGACAATGGTTTAAAATTTTACTAGCTTCATCTCTAAATACACATCGGCGTATTATTCCATCGGGACAACTTTTAAACAGATGTGGATCTTCCCAGAAATAGTGTTTTATATCACTGAAGAATTTCTTTCGTCTTTGGTACGATAATCCTTTTTCAAGGAATCCACAAACTAAGTAGTTTGCATAGTCTGCAAACCATGGGATTTCTTTATAATCTATCTTCAATAGATATTCATCAGGAAAGTTGTCTTGTATGGCCGATTCATTCAGAACTTCTAATTCGGGATTTTCAAGACGAGAAAGATGATCAGCGGCGAGATTTTCTGCTCCTTTTTTATCTCGGATTTCAATATCAAACTCTTGTAAGAGTAAGATCCAACGGATTAATCTTGGTTTAGCATCTTGTTTTGAAAATAGGTATCTAAGAGCAGAATGGTCGGTATAGACCACCGTTTTTGCTAGAACGAGATATGATCGAAATTTGTCAAAAGCAAAGACAATAGCAAGGAGTTCTTTTTCAGTAGTTGTATAGTTCGTTTGTGCTCCTCGAATGTCTTACTAGCATAATATATAGGTTGAAATCGTTTTTCAATCCTTTGTCCTAAAACGGCTCCCATTGCAAAATCACTTGCATCGCACATTAGTTCAAATGGTAGATTCCAATTTGGTGTTATCATGATCGGCGCATTAGTGAGTTTTTCTTTAAGAATATTAAAAGATTTGATACACTCATCTGAAAAGATGAATGGCGCATCCTTTTCTAAGAGTTTATTCATAGGAGTGGCAATTTTAGAAAAATCTTTTATAAAACGTCGGTAAAAACCGGCATGCCCTAGAAAACTCCTAACTCCTCTAACATTTGTGGGATGTGGAAGTTTAGCAATTACATCTACTTTAGCTCTATCCACTTCAATTCCTTCTTTTGAAATTTTATGTCCAAGAACGATGCCTTCTTTAACCATGAAATGGCATTTCTCCCAATTAAGTACTAGATTTGATTTTTCGCATCTAATTAGCATTCGTTCTAGATTAACTAGACATGATTTAAATGTATCACCGAAGACTGAAAAGTCATCCATGAATACTTCCATGCATTCTTCTATCATGTCGTGAAAAATCGCCATCATGCACTTTTGAAAGGTTGCAGGGGTGTTGCAAAGTCCAAATGGCATGCGTTTGTAAGCAAACGTACCATAAGGGCACGTGAATGTGGTTTTCTCTTGATCTTCGGGTGCTATTGGAATTTGAAAATATCCGGAAAATCCATCTAGAAAACAATAGTAACTATTTCCGGCTAATCTTTCCAACATTTGATCAATGAAAGGTAAGGGAAAGTGATCTTTTCTGGTGGCGTCATTTAATTTTCTATAATCAATACATACACGCCATCCTGTTACAGTCCTAGTAGGAATAAGCTCATTTTTCTCATTTGTGATAACAGTCATGCCACCCTTCTTAGGCACGCATTGAACTGGGCTTACCCATGGACTATCAGAGATTGGATAAATTAAACCTGCATCTAGCAGTTTAATAATCTCTTTCTTAACTACATCTTGCATATTAGGATTTAATCTTCGTTGGCGTTGCACATACGTTTTATGACCTTCTTCCATAAGGATTTTATGTGTGCAATACGAAGGACTTATTCCTTTAATATCATGAATCTTCCATGCAATGGCTGGTTTATGAGCTTTCAACACAGAAATGAGTTGTGATTTCTCATTTTCAGTAAGAGAAGACGATATTATTACAGGTAATTCAGATTCACCATGTAAATAAGCGTATTCCAAATGGTTTGGAAGTGGCTTTAATTCTAATTTCGGAGGTTCTTCTATCGATGATTTGTATCGATATCTGTCTTCTTCTTTTAATATTTGAATTTCTTCTGTTGTTGGTTCATATCCATTAGCTATAAGTGTAGCTAACATTTCAGCTTCATCAATTGGTTCATTACCTTCTCCTAAAGAACATTCTCCTGTTCCTTGTAATTCTGGAAATTCTTCTAATAATTCTGCATGTGCATCTATAGTTTGAATATAATAACATGTATCATCTGCAGATTGTGGTTGTTGCATTGCTCTATCAACTGAAAAGGTAACACTCTCATCCTCTATACTTAGGGTCAGTTTCTTACCGAACACGTCTATCATTGCTTTAGCCGTGTTTAAGAATGGTCTTCCTAATATGAGAGGAACTTGAGAATCTTCTTCCATGTCCAAAACAACAAAATCTACTGGAAATACTAAATTACCAACTTTAACTAGCATGTTCTCCATTATCCCTCTAGGATATTTTATTGATCTATCGGCTAGTTGTATGCTTATTCTGGTTGGTTTCAATTCTCCAAGGTCTAGTTTAGCGTATAGTGAATACGGCATTAGATTTATACTAGCACCTAAGTCTGCCAATGCTTCTATTGAACTAAGACTACCCAGAAAACATGGAATTGTGAAACTTCCTGGATCAGATAATTTTTCTGGTATCTTATTCAACAGCACTGCTGAACAATTAGCATTCATAGTAACAGCCGAGAGTTCTTCCATTTTCTTTCTATTCGTGATTAGATCTTTCAAGAATTTAGCATATCTTGGCATTCCTGAAATCACATCAATGAAAGGAAGATTTACATTTATCTGTTTAAACATATCCAAGAATTTGGATTGCTCGGCTTCAAGTTTTTCTTTCTTCATTTTACTCGGGTAAGGAAGTGGTGGTTGGTATGGTTTAACATAAGGTTTATCCTTAACTGTGTTATCTTCATTAACCTTTTCAACTACCGGTTCTTTTTCCTTATCTTGATCAGGTTGTGGTTCTTGTGGAGTAGGAATAGTTTCATCTTGAGTTACAGGTATTTCAGGTGGTTTAAGTGTTGTACCACTTCTTGTGGTAATGGCTTTAGCTGTTTCATTCCGGGGGTTAGCGTTTGTATCACTAGGTAGACTTCCCGGTTTTCTTTCACCTATTAACCTTGCTAGGTTACTTACTTCTTGTTCCAGATTTTGAATAGAAGCTTGTTGATTTCTAAATGCTTGAGCATTTTGTTCATTTGTTTGTTTTTGAGATGTGAAAAACTGCGTTTGAGTTTCAACTAGCTTCGTCATCATATCTTCTAAATTTGGCTTTTTATCATCGGTTTGTTGTGGTGGTTTGTTTTGAAAATTAGGTCTTTGCTGATTATAAGTATTATTGGATACTTGTTGATTGCTAGGACCTTGTTGGTT
This sequence comes from Rutidosis leptorrhynchoides, assembly GCF_046630445.1. NCBI lineage: Eukaryota > Viridiplantae > Streptophyta > Magnoliopsida > Asterales > Asteraceae > Rutidosis > Rutidosis leptorrhynchoides. The sequence continues at coordinate 126,299,323 of NC_092342.1, read as the reverse complement.
GTTGTATAGAATATTTCGGTTATAATTCTGGTTTTGATTGTAAATCGGTCTTGGCGGTTGATAATTATTCTGATAATTATTTCCAGGCCTTTGGTTTATGTATGAAATATTCTCTCTTTGTTCCATTGTTAATTCAATACTGAGACAATCTTTTGTCAAATGTGGTCCTCCACACTGCTCACAACTAATTCGTATAGAGTGAATATCCTTAGTCATCTTTTCCATTCGTCTCTCGAAAGCATCTATCTTTGCGGAAATGGAATCTAAGTCATGGCTAGAATCGGCTCTAGCTGCTTTAGATGATCTAATGATATCTTTTTCTTGGTGCCACTCATGTGAGTGGGAAGCAGTATTATCAATAATTTTGTAAGCATCAGTTTCGGTTTTCTTCATAATAGAACCACCAGCTGCTATATCTATGTCTTTTCTTGTAGTGATGTCGCATCCTCGGTAGAATATTTGTACTATTTGACAGGTGTCTAAACCATGTTGCGGACATCCTCTTAATAACTTTCCATATCTTGTCCACGCCTCATATAGAGTTTCATTTGGCTTCTGTGTGAACGTAACAATTTCTGCTTGAAGTCTTACGGCTTTAGATGCAGGAAAGAATTGTTTAAGAAATTTGTCAACTAAAACATCCCATGTATCAATCGCCCCTTCAGGTAACGATTCCAACCAATCTTTGGCTTCTCCCTTTAAAGTCCAGGGAAATAACATGAGATATATCTGTTCATCCTCCACTTCTCGTATTTTAAATAGTGTGCAGATCCTATTAAAGGTACGTAGATGTTCATTTGGATCTTCCTTCGGCGCACTACTAAATTGGCATTGATTAGTCACCATGTGTAGAATTTGTCCTTTGATTTCATAATCTGGCGCATTAATGTCTGGATGAGTAATTGCGTGACCTTGGCCAGTGCGTTTAGCTCTCATTCGGTCTTCCATACTTAAAGGTTCCAGATTCTCCATAATTGAATTTGTTGAATCGGTATCACTAGATGATTCTGTTTTAATGGTTCGTTCCTCAACAATCTCTGTTTGAATGATTGGTGGTTCCGGAGGAAAGTTTAGTGGTTCAGGATCTATGAACCGTTCCTGAATATTCTCTGGATTCTCAATTGTGAGGTTTGTTTCATAAAATGGATTATCGGAAATTTGAACTGAAGTACTTGGTCGACTGGATGACGATTCTAAAGAAAAATCAACGGCGGTTATTTTTGTTAAACGATGTCTTGATCGAGTTACAGGTGGTGAACGTACAAAAGGTGATGAACGTCTTGCTCGGTGCATTCACTGAATATCCTATTAGTTTTTAAAAGGAAAGAAAAATTATAATAAGTTATCCAATCAATAGACTTTTCTGATTTTGCCCACGTTTCGAATAGCCAAAAGATGCAGCAGAGGGGCAGGATTCGTTTGGTCTCAATATAATTGAGGACTGTTTGGCTCCAATAACTCGGTCCACGTACAAATCCAACTATTACTACGAACCAGAAAATTTTGATGTCTATTAATTTAACCACTTAAAATAAATTTTCGTAATTTTAAGAAATTTAGATAAGAAGTAGAAAAAATTCTAAGTCCTAAAAACTAGAATAGCGAGAAATAAGAAAGACAAAGAGTTCGTCGCAAAAGGTCGAAAGAAAAAAAAAAAATGGTTGAAAAATAAAAGGTGACGGAAAAATAAAAAAAAACTTATCAAAACTTAAAAATACTTAACTAACCTAACCTTATTACTACAACTAACTTAAAATTATAATCGCAAATTGAGATTACTAATTGGAATGATAATTGATACATAATAAAAGGTCTAAAAATATTAAAGCTTACAGGAAAAACTAAATCCCAAATGGAAATAACTTAAAAAGAAACTAAAACTTAAAAAGGCGTCGCAAAATTCTAAAGCACCTAAATCTTAGTCTAAAGAAAAAGCACTTAAGGAATTCTACGGCAAAGCCTAAAAATCTAGGAGTAAAAATAACTATAGCAAAAACTAAGTTTAAAATTAAATATGAGCTAAAAAAAATACAAATATTACGTTACAACGATTAAAAAGGGACAAACTATAAAAATATACAAAAAGTTGTAAAAAGTACAATTTTTATAAAAATATTATTTTTTATATTATTTATTTAATAAAACTACTAATTTTACAATTTTAATAAAACTAATTAAAACTAAATACAACAAATTAAATAAAAAATAAAAAGTAAAACTAAAACTAAAACTAATAATAATAATAATAATTAGGTTTTAATAATAATTAATTAATAATATCCGTAATTAATGCTCGATTAGGGCTTCCTTGTCGCCTGTCAGATGATCTCCGCGAGTCGCGGCAATTAAAGAAGAAAACCCCGCGAGTCGCGGGGTTCAGAATTTGAGCTGACAGATTTATCTTTTTACGCGTTTTTCTTTATTTATTTTTTTATTTTTTTTATTTTCTGTTTTCTGTTTTTTTAAAATAAATAAAAGATTTTAAAATAAACTTATATTTTTTTTAAACTAAAATAGAAATAAAGAAACTTATAAAACTTAAATATTTAACAAAATCTTAAAAATACTAATATTTTTGTTTTTCTTTTTATATTTTCGAATATTTAAAACGTATTTTTACAAAAACGACTTTTAATAAAAGTAACTAAAAATCTTTTTTTTTTTTTTTTATATATTAGCGTTGCGCTTCCGGCTTTTAAGATAGTTCCCCGGCAGCGGCGCCAAAAATACTTGATGTGAAGCGAGGTGTATATAAAATAGTTTATATTTTACTAGGAAATACTATTAAATACGATACAATTTTACACAAGATATTTATTTATTTATAGAATGGATATACTTAAACCTTGCTACAACACTTATAGGCAGTGTACCTAATCGTACAGTAGTGTAGTTTTTAGTAAGTCCGGTTCGTTCCACAGGGAAATCTTTAAGCAAAGCTCAACGCTATATTAGTTTACTTTTATAAAAATACAAATATATATATAAGTAATATTATTATTATAAAGGGGGGTTTTTACCGTTTAATGACCGGTTTGTCGATTTTAAAACTTTAGTCGCAGTTAAAACCTAATGTAAAATATAAAATAAATACAAGACTTAAATTAAAGCGTAAAGTAAATAACGATAATGAAATTGCGAATAATAAAAATGCGATAAAATAAAATTGCGATAATTAAAAAAGTACGATAATTAAAAGTGCGATAAAATAAAATAAATAAAAGTGCGATAATTAGAAGTGCAATTAAATATAAAATAAAGGAAATTAAATATGAAATAAAAGAATTATGCTTATTTAAACTTCCGTAATCATGATGTTTGACGTGTTGATTTTAGTTTTATGCCCATGGGTTAATTGTCCTTTGTCCTGGATTATTTTAATATGTCCGTCTGGTTTTTGTCCATAACAGTCCATCAGTCATAAATATAAATTGCAAGTGTCCTCATCAAATTATTATTATACCCGAAGTTAAATATTCCAACTAATTGGGGATTCGAATTGTAACAAGGTTTTAATACTTTGTTTAATGAATACACCAGGTTATCGACTGCGTGTAAACCAAGGTTTTACCACTTTGTTAACAATTACACCAATTACCCTTGAATGTAATTTCACCCCTGTTTTAATTATTCTAGTGGCTATTAATCCATTCCCGTGTTCGGTTAAATGAACGATTATTCGTACATATAAATACCCCGCCCATCGTGTCCGATCGAGTGTATATGGTAATTTATAGGGACGCCCAATTGTAATTCTTTATATTAACATTAACAAACTTTCATTTAGTTAAACAAATATAAAGCCCATTAATAGCCCATAGTCTAATTTCCACAAGTGTCGTTCTTTTGTCCAAACCCCAATTATGGTACAAAGCCCAATTACCCAATTTTAGTAATTAGCCCAACATCATGATTACTTCGTTTTAAATAAGCATAATAATAACTTAGCTACGAGACATTAATATAAAAAGGTTGAACATAACTTACAATGATTAAAAATAGCGTAGCGTTACACGGACAGAATTTCGACTTACACCCTTACAACATTCGCTAACATACCCTTATTATTAGAATTATAATTAAAATTAAAATATAAATTATAAATATAAATATAAATTTTACGTATGAAGAGGAAGAAAAAAGATGATCAAATTTGATCAGAATTCGGTTGGCTTTATAGCCAGAGTTGAAAATTGGGGCTCCGCGACTCGCGGCAAAATGCCCTTAAAACTCCGCGAGTCGCGGAGATGTATTTACAGCTCACACCCTTGGAGTTTCTTGCTGCCGACGGTTTTTAATATATATATATAATATATATATAATTAATATAATTAATTATATATTATATTATATTTATATACATAGTTAACTTGTAATTTTTAGTCCGTTGCGTCGAGCGTTAAGAGTTGACTCTGGTCCCGGTTCCGGATTTTCGAACGTCCTCGCGTACAATTTAATATCTTGTACTTTGTGTTTTGAATCTTGTACTTTTGTAATTTCAAGACGTTTCTTATCAATAATTGGAACCTTTTTGATTGTCTTTTGTACTTTTGAGCTTTTTGGTCGTTTGCGTCTTCAAATCGTCGAATCTGTCTTTTGTCTTCACCTTTTATTATTTAAACGAATATCACTTGTAAATAGAACAATTGCAACTAAAAGCTTGTCTTTCTTGAGGAATAATGCTATGAAATATATGTTCGTTTTTAGCATTATCAAGTAGAAATGGCTTCCCCCCACGTTTATTAGTTTGAGCTGTTTCGCACAACGTACGATTACGTTGTTCAACTACTCCATTCTGTTGAGGGGTTCGTGTAGCAGAGAACTGATGTTCAATGCCTTGGTCTTTCAAATAACTATCAAGCAGGTCATTCTTAAATTCTGTCCCATTATCAGTTCGAATACTCTTAACATGTTTGTTAAAAGAGCGTTGAGTCTTTTTAATGAACTCAATAATAATGGCGGAGGTTTCTGACTTTGTTCGTAGAAGGAAAATCCATGTAAATCGGGTATAATCATCAACAATGACAAGCACATGTTTCCGGCCACCAAGACTAGAAATCCTCATGGGTCCACATAAATCCATATGCAATAATTGCAAGGACGATGAAGTACTGGGGTTTTGCTTAAGCGGATGATTAGTCCGTTTCAGCTTACCCATCGCACATGATGGACACACATGATGCTTATCATATTGAAAGCTTGGAATACCATCAACTAAGTCTTTAGAGACGAGTCGATTAATACCCTTTTAATTCAGGTGAGACATCCGGTGATGCCATAACCATGAATTTTCCTTTGTTGAACGAGTGACCAAACACATGGTTCCATGTGATGGTGCATCATTGAGGTCAATAGTATAAAGTGAAGCACAACGTTTACCAACAAGGAGATCGTTTCCATCGGTGGATTGCACCTAGCATTGACGACGTTCAAACAAAACCTTAAAATCTCCGTCACAAAATTGGCTGACACTAAATAAACTGCACCTCAAACCCTCAACATATGAGACCTGTTTGATCGTTATGCCATTTTTCACAAAATCTCCATAACCCTTTATTACTGCAATCTCATCATTTCCAAAAGTAAACGTTCCTAGGAATTTGTCAATGAAATTGACAAGCAAGGATTTATCGCCCGTCATGTGTCGAGAGCAACTGGAATCGATATACCAAACACAGACGTCAAAACCCTGTACACGTTAATTTCCTAGAGTTTAGGTACCCAAAGTTTCTTGGGTCCTCTACGGTTAGTACCAACAATAAACTTTGGATCAACAAGGAGATAATCACGTAAAGCCTCATGCAATTTAGACAATAAAGCGTCATTTAATACCACATTACATGAAGCATCATATGCAATATCAAGTTTTACATCGTTATCACAACTCTTAACACACAACTTATTCCAAGTAGATGTTTTATTCACAGATGAAAATCGAAAAACATGAGATGATTGAAATGTCCCGTTTTTATTGATTAAAAACGTTCCATATTAATTGATTTCGTTGCGAGGTTTTGACCTCTATATGAGACGTTTTTCAAAGACTGCATTCATTTTTAAAACAAACCATAACCTTTATTTCATAAATAAAGGTTTAAAAAGCTTTACGTAGATTATCAAATAATGATAATCTAAAATATCCTGTTTACACACGACCATTACATAATGGTTTACAATACAAATATGTTACATCGAAATCAGTTTCTTGAATGCAGTTTTTACACAATATCATACAAACATGGACTCCAAATCTTGTCCTTATTTTAGTATGCAACAGCGGAAGCTCTTAATATTCACCTGAGAATAAACATGCTTTAAACGTCAACAAAAATGTTGGTGAGTTATAGGTTTAACCTATATATATCAAATCGTAACAATAGACCACAAGATTTCATATTTCAATACACATCCCATACATAGAGATAAAAATCATTCATATGGTGAACACCTGGTAACCGACAATAACAAGATGCATATATAAGAATATCCCCATCATTCCGGGACACCCTTCGGATATGATATAAATTTCGAAGTACTAAAGCATCCGGTACTTTGGATGGGGTTTGTTAGGCCCAATAGATCTATCTTTAGGATTCGCGTCAATTAGGGTGTCTGTTCCCTAATTCTTAGATTACCAGACTTAATAAAAAGGGGCATATTCGATTTCGATAATTCAACCATAGAATGTAGTTTCACGTACTTGTGTCTATTTTGTAAATCATTTATAAAACCTGCATTTATTCTCATCCCAAAAATATTAGATTTTAAAAGTGGGACTATAACTCACTTTCACAGATTTTTACTTCGTCGGGAAGTAAGACTTGGCCACTGTTGATTCACGAACCTTTAACAATATATACATATATATTAAAGTATGTTCAAAATATATTTACAACACTTTTAATATATTTTGATGTTTTAAGTTTATTAAGTCAGCTGTCCTCGTTAATAACCTATAACTAGTTGTCCACAGTTAGATGTACAGAAATAAATCGATAAATATTATCTTGAATCAATCCACGACCCAGTGTATACGTATCTCAGTATTGATCACAACTCAAACTATATATATTTTGGAATCAACCTCAACCCTGTATAGCTAACTCCAACATTCACATATAGAGTGTCTATGGTTGTTCCGAAATATATATAGATGTGTCGACATGATAGGTCGAAACATTGTATACGTGTCTATGGTATCTCAAGATTACATAATATACAATACAAGTTGATTAAGTTATGGTTGGAATAGATTTGTTACCAATTTTCACGTAGCTAAAATGAGAAAAATTATCCAATCTTGTTTTACCCATAACTTCTTCATTTTAAATCTGTTTTGAGTGAATCAAATTGCTATGATTTCATATTGAACTCTATTTTATGAATCTAAACAGAAAAAGTATAGGTTTATAGTCGGAAAAATAAGTTACAAGTCGATTTTGTAAAGGTAGTCATTTCAGTCGAAAGAACGACGTCTAGATGACCATTTTAGAAAACATACTTCCACTTTGAGTTTAACCATAATTTTTGGATATAGTTTCATGTTCATAATAAAAATCATTTTCTCAGAATAACAACTTTTAAATCAAAGTTTATCATAGTTTTTAATTAACTAACCCAAAACAGCCCGCGGTGTTACTACGACGGCGTAAATCCGGTTTTACGGTGTTTTTCGTGTTTCCAGGTTTTAAATCATTAAGTTAGCATATCATATAGATATAGAACATGTGTTTAGTTGATTTTAAAAGTCAAGTTAGAAGGATTAACTTTTGTTTGCGAACAAGTTTAGAATTAACTAAACTATGTTCTAGTGATTACAAGTTTAAACCTTCGAATAAGATAGCTTTATATGTATGAATCGAATGATGTTATGAACATCATTACTACCTTAATTTCCTTGGATAAACCTACTGGAAAAGAGAAAAATGGATCTAGCTTCAATGAATCCTTGGATGGCTCGAAGTTCTTGAAGCAGAATCATGACACGAAAACAAGTTCAAGTAAGATCATCACTTGAAATAAGATTGTTATAGTTATAGAAATTGAACCAAAGTTTGAATATGATTATTACCTTGTATTAGAATGATAACCTACTATAAGAAACAAAGATTTCTTGAGGTTGGATGATCACCTTACAAGATTGGAAGTGAGCTAGCAAACTTGAAAGTATTCTTGATTTTATGAAACTAGAACTTTTGGAATTTATGAAGAACACTTAGAACTTGAAGATAGAACTTGAGAGAGATCAATTAGATGAAGAAAATTGAAGAATGAAAGTGTTTGTAGGTGTTTTTGGTCGTTGGTGTATGGATTAGATATAAAGGATATGTAATTTTGTTTTCATGTAAATAAGTCATGAATGATTACTCATATTTTTGTAATTTTATGAGATATTTCATGCTAGTTGCCAAATGATGGTTCCCACATGTGTTAGGTGACTCACATGGGCTGCTAAGAGCTGATCATTGGAGTGTATATACCAATAGTACATACATCTAAAAGCTGTGTATTGTACGAGTACGAATACGGGTGCATACGAGTAGAATTGTTGATGAAACTGAACGAGGATGTAATTGTAAGCATTTTTGTTAAGTAGAAGTATTTTGATAAGTGTATTGAAGTCTTTCAAAAGTGTATAAATACATATTAAAACACTACATGTATATACATTTTAACTGAGTCGTTAAGTCATCGTTAGTCGTTACATGTAAGTGTTGTTTTGAAACCTTTAGGTTAACGATCTTGTTAAATGTTGTTAACCCAATGTTTATAATATCAAATGAGATTTTAAATTATTATAATATCATGATATTATCATGTATGAATATCTCTTAATATGATATATATAAATTAAATGTCTTTACAACGATAATCGTTACATATATGTCTCGTTTAAAAATCATTAAGTTAGTAGTCTTGTTTTTACATATGTAGTTCATTGTTAATATACTTTATGATATGTTTTCTTATCATAGTATCATGTTAACTATATATATATCCATATATATGTCATCATATAGTTTTTACAAGTTTTAACGTTCGTGAATCACCGATCAACTTGGGTGGTCAATTGTCTATATGAAACATATTTCAATTAATCAAGTCTTAACAAGTTTGATTTCTTAACATGTTGGAAACATTTAATCATGTAAATATCAATCTCAATTAATATATATAAACATGGAAAAGTTCGGGTCACTACAGTACCTACCCGTTAAATAAATTTCGTCCCGAAATTTTAAGCTGTTGAAGGTGTTGACGAATCTTCTGGAAATAGATGCGGATATTTCTTCTTCATCTGATCTTCACGCTCCCAGGTGAACTCGGGTCCTCTACGAGCATTCCATCGAACCTTAACAATTGGTATCTTGTTTTGATTAAGTCTTTTAACCTCTCGATCCATTATTTCGACGGGTTCTTCGATGAATTGAAGTTTTTCGTTGATTTGGATTTCATCTAACGGAATAGTGAGATCTTCTTTAGCAAAACATTTCTTTAAATTCGAGACGTGGAAAGTGTTATGTACAGCCGCGAGTTGTTGAGGTAACTCTAGTCGGTAAGCTACTGGTCCGACACGATCAATAATCTTGAATGGTCCAATATACCTTGGATTTAATTTCCCTCGTTTACCAAATCGAACAACGCCTTTCCAAGGTGCAACTTTAAGCATGACCATCTCTCCAATTTCAAATTCTATATCTTTTCTTTTAATGTCAGCGTAGCTCTTTTGTCGACTTTGGGCGATTTTCAACCGTTGTTGAATTTGGATGATCTTCTCGGTAGTTTCTTGTATAATCTCCGGACCCGTAATCTGTCTATCCCCCACTTCACTCCAACAAATCGGAGACCTGCACTTTCTACCATAAAGTGCTTCAAACGGCGCCATCTCAATGCTTGAATGGTAGCTGTTGTTGTAGGAAAATTCTGCTAACGGTAGATGTCGATCCCAACTGTTTCCGAAATCAATAACACATGCTCGTAGCATGTCTTCAAGCGTTTGTATCGTCCTTTCGCTCTGCCCATCAGTTTGTGGATGATAGGCAGTACTCATGTCTAGACGAGTTCCTAATGCTTGCTGTAATGTCTGCCAGAATCTTGAAATAAATCTGCCATCCCTATCAGAGATAATAGAGATTGGTATTCCATGTCTGGAGACGACTTCCTTCAAATACAGTCGTGCTAACTTCTCCATCTTGTCATCTTCTCTTATTGGTAGGAAGTGTGCTGATTTGGTGAGACGATCAACTATTACCCAAATAGTATCAAAACCACTTGCAGTCCTTGGCAATTTAGTGATGAAATCCATGGTAATGTTTTCCCATTTCCATTCCGGGATTTCGGGTTGTTGAAGTAGACCTGATGGTTTCTGATGCTCAGCTTTGACCTTAGAACACGTCAAACATTCTCCTACGTATTTAGCAACATCGGCTTTCATACCCGGCCACCAAAAATGTTTCTTGAGATCCTTGTACATCTTCCCCGTTCCAGGATGTATTGAGTATCTGGTTTTATGAGCTTCTCTAAGTACCATTTCTCTCATATCTCCAAATTTTGGTACCCAAATCCTTTCAGCCCTATACCGGGTTCCGTCTTCCCGAATATTAAGATGCTTCTCCGATCCTTTGGGTATTTCATCCTTTAAATTTCCCTCTTTTAAAACTCCTTGTTGCGCCTCCTTTATTTGAGTAGTAATGTTATTATGAATCATTATATTCATAGATTTTACTCGAATGGGTTCTCTGTCCTTCCTGCTCAAGGCATCGGCTACCACATTTGCCTTCCCCGGGTGGTAACGAATCTTAAAGTCGTAATCATTCAATAATTCAATCCACCTACGCTGCCTCATATTCAGTTGTTTCTGATTAAATATGTGTTGAAGACTTTTGTGGTCGGTATATATAATACTTTTGACCCCATATAAGTAGTGCCTCCAAGTCTTTAATGCAAAAACAACCGCGCCTAATTCCAAATCATGCGTCGTATAATTTTGTTCGTGAATCTTCAATTGTCTAGACGCATAAGCAATCACCTTCGTTCGTTGCATTAATACACAACCGAGACCTTGCTTTGATGCATCACAATAAATCACAAAATCATCATTCCCTTCAGGCAATGACAATATAGGTGCCGTAGTTAGCTTTTTCTTCAATAACTGAAACGCTTTCTCTTGTTCATCATTCCATTCAAATTTCTTCCCTTTATGCGTTAATGCAGTCAAGGGTTTTGCTATTCTGGAAAAGTCTTGGATGAACCTTCTGTAGTAACCAGCTAGTCCTAAAAACTGGCGTATGTGTTTCGGAGTTTTCGGGGTTTCCCACTTTTCAACAGTTTCTATCTTTGCCGGATCCACCTTAATACCTTCTTTGTTCACTATGTGACCGAGGAATTGAACTTCTTCCAACCAAAATGCACACTTTGAAAACTTAGCGTACAATTCTTCCTTCCTCAATACTTCTAACACCTTTCTCAAATGTTCACCGTGTTCTTGGTCATTCTTTGAGTAAATAAGTATGTCATCAATGAAAACAATGACAAACTTGTCAAGGTATGGTCCACACACTCGGTTCATAAGGTCCATGAACACAGCTGGTGCATTAGTTAAACCAAACGGCATGACCATAAACTCGTAATGACCGTAACGTGTTCTGAAAGCAGTCTTTGGAATATCATCTTCTTTCACCCGCATTTGATGATACCCGGAACGTAAGTCAATCTTTGAATAAACAGACGAGCCTTGTAGTTGATCAAATAAGTCATCGATTCTCGGTAGTGGGTAGCGGTTCTTGATGGTAAGTTTGTTCAACTCTCGGTAGTCGATACACAACCTGAATGTACCATCTTTCTTCTTGACAAACAAAACAGGAGCTCCCCACGGTGATGTGCTTGGTCGAATGAAACCACGCTCTAAAAGTTCTTGTAATTGGCTTTGCAGTTCTTTCATCTCGCTGGGTGCGAGTCTGTAAGGAGCACGAGCTATTGGTGCAGCTCCTGGTACAAGATCTATTTGAAATTCAACGGATCGATGTGGGGGTAATCCCGGTAATTCTTTCGGAAATACATCGGGAAATTCTTTTGCAATGGGAACATCATTGATGCTCTTTTCTTCAGTTTGTACTTTCTCGACGTGTGCTAGAACAGCATAGTAACCTTTTCTTATTAGTTTTTGTGCCTTCAAATTACTAATAAGATGTAGCTTCATGTTGCCCTTTTCTCCGTACACCATTAAGGGTTTTCCTTTTTCTCGTATAATGCGAATTGCATTTTTGTAACAAACGATCTCCGCTTTCACTTCTTTCAACCAGTCCATACCGATTATCACATCAAAACTCCCTAACTCTACTGGTATCAAATCAATCTTAAATGTTTCGCTAACCAGTTTAATTTCTCGATTCCGACATATATTATCTGTTGAAATTAATTTACCATTTGCTAATTCGAGTAAAAATTTACTATCCAAAGGCGTCAATGGACAACTTAATTTAGCACAAAAATCTCTACTCATATAGCTTCTATCCGCACCCGAATCAAATAAAACGTAAGTGTAACATCCCAAATATTTAAGGTATTATTTTATGTAAATTTTTTATTGCTAAGAAATTAAATGGTAAAGGTTATTTTATGTTAAATGGATAAAAGTTAAGTTTATTGGTTAAGTTAGGAAGGACTAAGGGTGAAAAGTTAAGAATAAGGACTTCTCTAACCATAGTTGTGGTGGGGAGGGTAGAAATTGCTAATAAGCCAAAGTTATTTTATATAAAAGGGATTAAAATGCTGGAAAAATAAATTATTAAGTGCAAAATACAGAAAACCTTCCTGGAGTTCTTGTGAGTGTCGACATTTGCAAAGGGAAGAGGAGGATCCATCAATTGTTAAAATTAAACTCATGCAATCTTGAATTAGTGAAATCTAAGACACCCTAATCACTTTAGCAAGCTCTAATCTTCCAATTTCACTCTCTTTGTGCACAATTAGGGTTCTTAAACTCTAAAAGTCAAGGTATGGATTTTGTGTCCAAGTATTGCTTATATGGTGTGTTTATGATGAGTTTTATGCTTAAATAGTTGCTAGTTGTTGAATTGTGCACAATTGTTTGAGTTAGAATGTAATTGTTATTGATTTTGGAAGAGGAATTATGTATAGACTTGCATGATGGATTTTTTGTTATGAATATGGTGAATTTGGTGATGTTCTAGTTAAGTTTCTAGTCATGCACACCAAGTGTTTGTTAAAATGTCTCAAAGAGATGATTATGTGTTCTAGCTAGAAATTGTGATGAAGGATGTTCATGTATGAACTTTTGTTATAGTTGTAAGTTATAGAAATTGATAATTTGATAATTTAATGGTGTTAGTAATGAAATTGGATTACTATGCACATTTGATGATTAATGAAAGGATTAAAGAAAAAGTTGCATGATAGAGCTAAAAGGGATGAGTTAGTAATGTACATGATTAAAATGTGAGGTTGAATTGGTAACATTGTCATCTTAGGAAAAATGAGATTTTAAGGCTACTTGTATGCTTGTTGTGATTAGGGGGTTAAATGTGTGTGTAAGTATGAAAAGATGTAATGATTCAAGAAAGTTGTGTTTTTGATTGAGTTATGTGATTAATGGGATTAGCTCATGTATAGGTGCTAACCAAGGAAAAGAGATTTCAAGTGATCAAGGAAATTCAATTAAGCAAGGTGAGTTCATAGGGGGTAATATGGGCGGGTCAAGAGTGGCTTAGTGTTCTCGGATTGCATCCGTGCAAGAGAGAAACGACTAAGTGCACTAGTTATGTAGCTTAGATAGAACTATTGGGTTAACCTAATAGTTGTATCTATGGTTGATGTTTAGCTTAGGCAAGGTTATTACATTGCTAGTAATCTTGCCTATTGTTTGTGTTAGCTTAGACACATTAAGTGTCTATGTATGAGATGATGATAGCTTAGGCATATTTAGTATGTCTATGGTTAGCTTAGGCATGATTACTAGGTTCGGCCTAGTAAGTCATGTCTATGGTATGAATGAATTGGATCCGAATGTATGCAAGCAACCAATGGGTTGAAGGATAAGTGTTATGATTTGTGCCCAAATGTTTTGTGTTTTATTACTTTCCTATAACTCACTAAGTGTAAAAACTTACCCCCATGATGTTTTATGTTTTAGGTACTAAAGTCCATCGTGAAGGTAAGGAACCCGTGTAAAGCACTTGAGGAGCATTGGCATTAGAGTAAGTGGTATTGCAAGTCCCTTATTGTAAACACGCTCCATGGTTACCGCTTATCAACGCCTAGTGTTTTGGTATGAGTCATGTTTGTTGTTGTCAAACTTGGGACCTAATGATGGTTGGAGTATGAAAACATGTTTTGAAGTCTAAATGTTGTTTATGGATGGTCTAAGATATTAGAAACTGAATCTTTATGTTGGTGGATGAATTATGCTGTTTTAAATGTGTTTGAGAATGATGAAATGTGCAAAAGTTGGTTTAAGTAAAATGTTGCAGGTCAGGCACCCGGACCAGTGTTATGTCGCGCCGCGGCTAAGGGCTCCGCGCCGCGGCAATGAACTAAGGTTCAAAACAGAAGTTGGGTTAAGGAGATAAAAATTTTATGTGTTGTGTCGCGCCGCGACAAGGCAGGCCGCGCCGCGGCAAATGCCTTGTCCGGCCAGTAACTTAACTTTTCAAAAAAAAAAAAAATTTTACTCGAATCAAGGCGTTAAAAGTTGGTATCAGAGCTGAGGTTTAAGGGACTTGGATAACCCACGATAGGGATTATCTAAGCTTAAACCATTGTTGTGAAAGGATAAGCGGTTTAGGACTTGCATAAGTGTTTAAGTCGTATAGTTGTGCCATGCTCCATAGGGTAGAGTCATTGACAAGACCCATAGAATAATGAATAAGATTACGAATTGGTTTATGTAAGGAGTTTGATACTCGCTAGCCATGATGTCGTGGTAGACTAGATGTGTAATGAAATGGTGTAATAACAACAGGCCATTGCTATTACTTCATTCTAGTACACATGGACGTCTACTATGGTCATGGTGAATCGAGTTAGGAATTCTTTCAGATTGTTTGGTTTTGATGAATAATGGTGTTACCGGTATTTGAACTAATGGGTTGAATGTAATTTTCAGAATGGCTATTGTATCACCAAACCGAGGTCAAGATGAGGATGATGAGTACGTCCGCACCCCATCCACGGAGTCTATAGAAGACTCTCAAAACGAATCGGAAGAAGTTAACATGCCAAATGACATTTCGGGGCAAATAGGGCAAGCCTTGATACGTTATACCCCAACCTTGTTAGAAAAGATCAAGACATTGATCAATGATCAATTAGATGAGAAGTTAAAGACTCTTATTGCTAATAACCCTACCTTAAGAGGTGAAGGCGGTAGTGGGGTAAGACAAGAAGAGGTAGAAGCCCCAAAGAAGAAGGATGATCGTTTTGAATACAAGAACTTTGCAAATTGCCATCCCCCCGAGTTTCATGGTAAGGTTGACCCAATCGTTAGTCAAAGGTGGATAGACGAAATTGAAGAAACTTTTATGTTATGTGAATGCCCCGAGCATTTAAAGGTAATTTACGCGGCACATCAAATGAAGGGTAGTGGTTATGAGTGGTGGAATTTTATAGTTAAGTCTCATGGGCGAGACGTGGCTACAAGTTTCTCATGGGACAAATTCCGTGAAATGTTTATGACTCAATTTGCTCCGCCCGCCGAGGTTAGTAGGTTGAAATCCGAGTTTATGAATATAGAGCATGGAAGTAAGTCGGTGACCGAGTTTAATGCTGAGTTCAATGACAAGTCTCGTTTTTGTCCGGACTTCGTGTCAAGTCCCAAGTTGATGATGGATCATTATCATGAAAAGTTAAATCCCGAGATAAGTGAATTTATCGACAAGAGCACTTATAAGACCTTAGCCGAGATGATGAATAGAGCACTTGTTAGAGAGCATGAACTTAGGAAGAAGGCGGCGTTTAAACGGAAGTTAGATCAAGACTCTAAGGCGATGCATAATGTTAGTCCGAAGAAGGGTAAGTTTGGTTCCGAATCCCCGCACAAGTCAAAAGGGGGTTTTGTGTCGGGTAAGAGCGGTGGGAAAGAAGCCAAGTTGTGTACTAGATGTGGTAAAAATCATACGGGTGAATGTAAAGCGGGTACCTCCGATTGTTACTCTTGTGGAAAGCCGGGACATAGGGCCGCCGAATGTCCTAAGAAAGGTAAGCAATGTTATTATTGTTTTGAGAAAGGTCACTTTCAAGCCGAATGTCCGGAATACAAGAAGGATTTAGCTAGTGGTAGTGTTAAGAAAGAGGTTAAGACGGAACCGAAGACTAGTGATAGCCGACCAAGGGCCCGAGCTCATCAGATTACCGCACTCGAAGCGAAGGAGTCCCAAAATGTGGTGTCAGGTACCTTTATTGTAAACTCTTTACCTGCGCATGTTTTGTTTGATTCCGGTGCTACGCGGTCGTTTGTATCATATTCTTTTTGTAAGCATTTTAATATGACCCCAAGTATGTTAGAACACCCATTAGAGGTTGAAATAGCGGATAATAAGACCGTGATGGTGTATAGTATCATTAAGGGGTGTGAAATTATTTTGGATGATGAAAAGTTTGTCATTGATTTAATACCCATGCAAATGGGGGAATTTCAAGTAATTGTGGGCATGGATTGGCTAGATGACAATGAGGGGATAATTTTGTGTCGTAAGAAAATAGTGTTAGTTCAATCACCAAGTGGAAAAGTTATATGGATTTATGGGGAACGAGCTAGGCGTGCAATTCCTATATGCACATATGCTAAGGCTAAAAGATTTTTGTCTCATGGGTGTTGTGCGTTTTTGGCACATGTTGTTGATGATTCGAAAAAGGTTGTTGAATTAGATGATGTACCAATAGTTAACGAGTTTCCGGATGTGTTTCCAAGTGAATTGCCCGGTGTACCTCCCGAGCGAGAGGTAGAGTTTAGAATAGATTTGATACCCGGGGCCACGCCAATTGCCAAAGCTCCCTATCGATTAGCCCCGTCGGAAATGAGAGAAATGATGACTCAATTACAAGATTTGATAGATAAAGGTTTTATACGTCCTAGTAGTTCACCTTGGGGAGCTCCGGTTTTATTTGTGAAAAAGAAGGATGGAACTATGAGAATGTGTATTGATTATCGAGAATTGAATAAAGTCACTATTAAGAACAAGTACCCGTTGCCAAGGATAGACGATTTGTTTGATCAACTACAAGGTGCTAGTTTCTTTTCAAAGATAGATTTAAGGTCGGGTTACCATCAATTGAAGGTGAGGGAAGAAGATGTCCCTAAAACGGCTTTTCGAACAAGGTATGGTCATTATGAGTTTGTAGTTATGCCTTTTGGATTAACAAATGCTCCGGCCGCGTTTATGGATTTGATGAATAGAGTTTGTCGACCAATGCTTGATAGGTTTGTAATTGTGTTCATTGATGACATTTTGGTATATTCTAAGAGTGAAGAGGAACATACGGTACATTTAAGACAAGTATTAGAGACTTTAAGAAGAGAAAGATTGTTTGCTAAGTTCTCTAAGTGCGAGTTTTGGCTTCGTGAAGTTCAATTTTTGGGCCATGTCATTAACAAGAAGGGTATTTGTGTTGATCCGGTGAAGATAGAGGCAATTATGAGATGGGAACCACCTACGAATCCTACCGAGGTTAGGAGTTTTCTAGGTTTAGCGGGGTATTATCGGCGATTTATACAAGATTTTTCTAGAATAGCCACCCCACTCACCAAGTTGACTCGTAAAAGTGTGCCATGGAGATGGGAAGAAAAGCAAGAACAAGCGTTTCAACTCCTTAAGGAGAAGCTCGTTCAAGCTCCCATATTGGTTTTACCGGAAGGGAATGAGAACATGACGGTTTATTGTGATGCTTCTAAGAAAGGCTTAGGGTGTGTATTGATGCAAAATGGGAAGGTCATAGCTTATGCTTCCCGACAATTGAAGGAACACGAGAAACGCTATCCTACGCATGATTTAGAATTGACGGCCGTGGTTTTTGCTCTAAAGATTTGGCGTCATTATCTTTATGGTGTTAAGTTTTCCATTTATACCGATCATAAGAACTTAAAGTATTTGTTTGATCAAAGGGATTTGAACGATAGGCAAAGGAGAGGTCTCGATTTGGTGAAAGATTATGATTGTGAGATCTTATATCACCCCGGAAAAGCGAATGTAGTAGCGGATGCTCTTAGTAGGAAGTCAAGTCATCAACCGATTAAGATAACAAGCTTGGCTATGGTAATATCACCTCAAATATTTGATGATATTCGTGTTGCACAAGGTGAAGCATTATCGCCCGAAAACGTGAGAAAAGAAAGAATCAAGGGGCAAGTTGACGATTTTGTGGTAGATTCTCGTGGTTTAAGGCTTAGATATGGGAGAATTTGGGTACCTTTGCAAAGTGATGTTAGAAGTGAGCTCCTTGACTTAGCTCACAAGTCTAAGTATTCGATTCACCCCGGTGCTACGAAAATGTATAGAGATTTAAGGAAAGACTATTGGTGGCCGGGAATGAAGAGGGATATAGTTAAGTATGTGCACAAGTGTCTTACTTGTCTTCAAGTGAAAGCCGATCATCAAATGCCCTACGGTAAAATGCAACCTTTAGAGGTACCGGTGTGGAAATGGGAGCATATTACGATGGATTTAGTGACTAAGTTGCCTAAGACCCCTAGACAACACGATGTAATTTGGGTTATTGTTGATAGATTGACTAAGAGTGCATTATTTTTGGCAATAAGAGAAGCTTCGTCGTCGGAAGCAATGTCAAAGTTATATATGAAAGAAGTTGTTGCAAGGCATGGAGTGCCGGTTTCTATTGTTTCGGATCGAGACACCCGATTTACATCGCGATATTGGAGAAAGTTTCAAGAGGAAATGGGTACTAAGTTACATGTAAGTACCGCGTTTCACCCGCAAACGGATGGTCAAAGTGAGCGGACTATACAAACTCTCGAGGATATGTTAAGAGCATGTGTCATCGATTTTGGTGGTAGTTGGGATGCTCATTTACCATTAGTTGAATTTTCATACAACAATAGTTATCACTCTACAATTGGAATGGCACCATATGAGATGTTGTATGGAAGGAGGTGTAGAACCCCGATTTGTTGGGGCGAAGTAGGTCAACGGGAATTAGGAAGCACGGAAATAGTACAACAAACTACCGAGATGATTGACCAAATTCGTGAAAGAATAAAGGCGGCACAAGATCGACAAAAGTCTTATGTAGATAAAAGGAGAAAACCGATAGAATTTCAAGTAGGTGATAAAGTGATGCTAAAAGTTTCTCCATGGAAAGGCATCATTCGTTTTAGAAAGAGGGGAAAATTGGGTCCAAGGTTCGTGGGACCATTTGAGATAGTGGCGAAAGTTGGGAAGGTAGCCTACCGTTTGGCTCTACCCGATGAATTGAGTAATATACATGACACGTTTCACGTGTCACAATTGAGGAAATGTTTGGCGGATGAATCAACCTATGTTCCTTTGAATGAAATTGAGGTCGATAATAAGTTAAGGTATGCGGAAATGCCGATAAAAATTATGGATCAAAAGGTTAAGCACTTGAGGAATAAGTCGGTAATATTATTGAAGGTATTATGGCAATTTAGAAAAGGTTCCGAGTGTACATGGGAACCCGAAGAATGGCTCTTGAAGTATTATCCGTCGTTGCATCAAGAATGGTTCGCGAGGACGCGAACGATCCAAGAGGGGGAGAGTTGTAACATCCCAAATATTTAAGGTATTATTTTATGTAAATTTTTTATTGCTAAGAAATTAAATGGTAAAGGTTATTTTATGTTAAATGGATAAAAGTTAAGTTTATTGGTTAAGTTAGGAAGGACTAAGGGTGAAAAGTTAAGAATAAGGACTTCTCTAACCATAGTTGTGGTGGGGAGGGTAGAAATTGCTAATAAGCCAAAGTTATTTTATATAAAAGGGATTAAAATGCTGGAAAAATAAATTATTAAGTGCAAAATACAGAAAACCTTCCTGGAGTTCTTGTGAGTGTCGACATTTGCAAAGGGAAGAGGAGGATCCATCAATTGTTAAAATTAAACTCATGCAATCTTGAATTAGTGAAATCTAAGACACCCTAATCACTTTAGCAAGCTCTAATCTTCCAATTTCACTCTCTTTGTGCACAATTAGGGTTCTTAAACTCTAAAAGTCAAGGTATGGATTTTGTGTCCAAGTATTGCTTATATGGTGTGTTTATGATGAGTTTTATGCTTAAATAGTTGCTAGTTGTTGAATTGTGCACAATTGTTTGAGTTAGAATGTAATTGTTATTGATTTTGGAAGAGGAATTATGTATAGACTTGCATGATGGATTTTTTGTTATGAATATGGTGAATTTGGTGATGTTCTAGTTAAGTTTCTAGTCATGCACACCAAGTGTTTGTTAAAATGTCTCAAAGAGATGATTATGTGTTCTAGCTAGAAATTGTGATGAAGGATGTTCATGTATGAACTTTTGTTATAGTTGTAAGTTATAGAAATTGATAATTTGATAATTTAATGGTGTTAGTAATGAAATTGGATTACTATGCACATTTGATGATTAATGAAAGGATTAAAGAAAAAGTTGCATGATAGAGCTAAAAGGGATGAGTTAGTAATGTACATGATTAAAATGTGAGGTTGAATTGGTAACATTGTCATCTTAGGAAAAATGAGATTTTAAGGCTACTTGTATGCTTGTTGTGATTAGGGGGTTAAATGTGTGTGTAAGTATGAAAAGATGTAATGATTCAAGAAAGTTGTGTTTTTGATTGAGTTATGTGATTAATGGGATTAGCTCATGTATAGGTGCTAACCAAGGAAAAGAGATTTCAAGTGATCAAGGAAATTCAATTAAGCAAGGTGAGTTCATAGGGGGTAATATGGGCGGGTCAAGAGTGGCTTAGTGTTCTCGGATTGCATCCGTGCAAGAGAGAAACGACTAAGTGCACTAGTTATGTAGCTTAGATAGAACTATTGGGTTAACCTAATAGTTGTATCTATGGTTGATGTTTAGCTTAGGCAAGGTTATTACATTGCTAGTAATCTTGCCTATTGTTTGTGTTAGCTTAGACACATTAAGTGTCTATGTATGAGATGATGATAGCTTAGGCATATTTAGTATGTCTATGGTTAGCTTAGGCATGATTACTAGGTTCGGCCTAGTAAGTCATGTCTATGGTATGAATGAATTGGATCCGAATGTATGCAAGCAACCAATGGGTTGAAGGATAAGTGTTATGATTTGTGCCCAAATGTTTTGTGTTTTATTACTTTCCTATAACTCACTAAGTGTAAAAACTTACCCCCATGATGTTTTATGTTTTAGGTACTAAAGTCCATCGTGAAGGTAAGGAACCCGTGTAAAGCACTTGAGGAGCATTGGCATTAGAGTAAGTGGTATTGCAAGTCCCTTATTGTAAACACGCTCCATGGTTACCGCTTATCAACGCCTAGTGTTTTGGTATGAGTCATGTTTGTTGTTGTCAAACTTGGGACCTAATGATGGTTGGAGTATGAAAACATGTTTTGAAGTCTAAATGTTGTTTATGGATGGTCTAAGATATTAGAAACTGAATCTTTATGTTGGTGGATGAATTATGCTGTTTTAAATGTGTTTGAGAATGATGAAATGTGCAAAAGTTGGTTTAAGTAAAATGTTGCAGGTCAGGCACCCGGACCAGTGTTATGTCGCGCCGCGGCCAAGGGCTCCGCGCCGCGGCAATGAACTAAGGTTCAAAACAGAAGTTGGGTTAAGGAGATAAAAATTTTATGTGTTGTGTCGCGCCGCGACAAGGCAGGCCGCGCCGCGGCAAATGCCTTGTCCGGCCAGTAACTTAACTTTTCAAAAAAAAAAAAAATTTTACTCGAATCAAGGCGTTAAAGTAAGCAGATTTATTGTCAATAAGAAACGTACCCGTAACAAGCTCCGGGTCTTCCTGTGCCTCTACCGCATTAATATTGAAAACTCTTCCACGGCCTTGTCCATTCGTGTTCTCCTGGTTCGGGCAATTTCTAATAATGTGGCCTGGTTTTCCACATTTATTACAAACTACATTGGCATAACTTGCTCCGACACAACTTGCTCCGCCATTACTCGTTCCGACACCATTTGTTCCTTTCGTTCTATTAACCCCTGGTCCGTAGACCTCACACTTCGCCGCGCTATGACCATTTCTTTTACACTTGTTGCAAAATTTGGTGCAGAACCCCGAGTGATTCTTTTCACACCTTTGGCATAGCTGCTTCTGATTGTTGTTGTTGTTGCGGTTATTATTGTTGTTGGGATGATTGTTGTAGTTGCTGTTGTTGTTGTTGTTGTTGTTGTTGTTGGGCCGTTTGTTGTAGTTGCGATTGATGTTGCGATTGTTGGGATAATTGTTGCGATTATTGTTGTAATTGCTGTTGTTGTTGTATTGGTGATTCTTATCACCGTTTTCCTCCCACTTTCTTTTGACTTGCTTCACATTGGCCTCTTCAGCAGTCTGTTCTTTAATTCTTTCTTCAATCTGGTTCACTAGTTTGTGAGCCATTCTACATGCCTGTTGTATGGAGGCGGGCTCGTGTGAACTTATATCTTCTTGGATTCTTTCCGGTAATCCTTTCACAAATGCGTCGATCTTCTCTTCCTCATCTTCGAATGCTCCCGGACACAATAGGCACAATTCTGTGAATCGTCTTTCGTACGTGGTAATATCAAATCCTTGGGTTCGTAACCCTCTAAGTTCTGTCTTGAGCTTATTGACCTCGGTTCTGGGACGGTACTTCTCGTTCATCAAGTGCTTGAATGCTGACCACGGTAGTGCGTACGCATCATCTTGTCCCACTTGCTCTAGATAGGTATTCCACCATGTTAACGCAGAACCTGTGAAGGTATGCGTAGCGTACTTCACTTTGTCCTCTTCAGTACACTTACTTATGGCAAACACCGATTCAACCTTCTCGGTTCACCGTTTCAATCCGATCGGTCCTTCGGTTCCATCAAATTCCAAAGGTTTGCAGGCAGTGAATTCTTTGTAGGTGCATCCTACACGATTTCCTGTACTGCTAGATCCAAGGTTATTGTTGGTATGTAGCGCAGCCTGTACTGCGGCTATGTTTGAAGCTAGAAAAGTACGGAATTCCTCTTCATTCATATTCACGGTGTGTAGAGTAGTCGGTGCCATTTCCTTCAAAATAGTTAAATGGAACAAGTTAATCATACAGAATATTAAGAGTAGTTAATAGTATTTCGTAGTATAATATGAACTCATTTATAAAAGCTTTTTCTTCATATTAGCGTTTTATAAGTTTAAATTCGGGTAGTACCTACCCGTTAAGTTCATACTTAGTAGCTAATATACAATTCAACTACTACAATTCTATATGAAAAACTGATTGTAATAATATTTCGCGTTCAAACTTTTATACAATATTTTACAAACTTACAATACCGCTTATTTTACATAAAGCATGAAATATAGCACACAATAACTTTGATACAAGATAGTTGTGAAGACAATTCTAGATAGTACACAAGTCGTTCGGCAAAGGCAATAAAGACACGTAATTCATACGTCCAGAAACAAGTCATGCATTCTGGTTTTACTAGGACTACTTCCCATCCTTGGTCTTGTGCAACATAACCGTTATGGCCGTTGATAAGACAGCGTGTTGTAACATCATCAAAGGGACGAGGGTTACGTAATGTCCAACAGTCCCGTAATAATCTAAAAACCTCATTTCTTACCCCAATTACAGATTCCGTCACTTGTGGAAACGTTTTGTTTAATAGTTGTAGCCCGATGTTCTTGTTCTCACTTTGGTGAGAAGCGAACATTACTAATCCGTAAGCATAACATGCTTCTTTATGTTGCATGTTAGCCGCTTTTTCTAAATCACGAAGTCCAATATTCGGATATATTGAGTCAAAATAATTTCTTAACCCGTTGCGTAAAATAGCATTTGGGTTCCCCGCAATATATGCGTCAAAGTAAACACATCGTAACTTATGGGTTTCCCAATGTGATATCCCCCATCTTTCAAACGAAAGTCTCTTATAAACCAAGACATTCTTGGAACGTTCTTCGAATGTCTTACAAACTGATCTCGCCTTAAATAGTTGTGCCGAAGAATTCTGGCTGACTCTATACAAGATTTCATCAATCATGTCTCCGGGTAGGTCTCTTAAAATATTGGGTTGTCTATCCATTTTGTGTTTTTAAACTGTAAAATAGACAAGAGTTAGTTTCATAAAAAAATACTTATTAATACAAGCAATTTTTACATATATCATAAAGCATAAGAACACTATATTACATATATTACACCACACGAATACAACTATCTTATTCCGACTCGCTCGTTTCTTCTTCTTCGGTTTTGGTTCGTTTTGCCAAGTTTCTAGGGATATATGATGTTCCCCTAATACGAGCCGTCGTTGTCCACATTGGTTTAGAAAAACCTGGTGGTTTAGAGGTTCCCGGGTCATTGTTACAACTTAAGGACTTCGGGGGTTGACGATACATATAAAGTTCATCGGGGTTGGAATTAGATTCCTCTATTTTTATGCCCTTTCCCTTATTATTTTCTTTTGCCTTTTTAAATTCAGTTGGGGTAATTTCTATAACATCATCGGAATTCTCGTCGGAATCCGATTCATCGGAGAATTGGTAATCCTCCCAATATTTTGCTTCCTTGGCGGAAACACCATTGACCATAATTAACTTTGGTCGGTTGGTTGAGGATTTTCTTTTACTTAACCGTTTTATTATTTCCCCCACCGGTTCTATTTCTTCATCCGGTTCCGATTCTTCTTCCGGTTCCGATTCTTCTTCCGGTTCCGACTCTTCTTCCGGTTCCTCTTCGGGAACTTGTGAATCAGTCCACAAATCATTCCAATTTACATTTGACTCTTCATTATTATTAGGTGAGTCAATGGGACTTGTTCTAGAGGTAGACATCTATCACATAATATCAAACACGTTAAGAGATTAATATATCACATAATATTCATATGTTAAAAATATATAGTTTCCAACAAAAATGTTAAGCAATCATTTTTAAAGAAAACACGGTCGAAGTCCAGACTCACTAATGCATCCTAACAAACTCGATAAGACACACTAATGCAAATTTTCTGGTTCTCTAAGACCAACGCTCGGATACCAACTGAAATGTCCCGTTCTTATTGATTAAAAACGTTCCATATTAATTGATTTCGTTGCGAGGTTTTGACCTCTATATGAGACGTTTTTCAAAGACTGCATTCATTTTTAAAACAAACCATAACCTTTATTTCATAAATAAAGGTTTAAAAAGCTTTACGTAGATTATCAAATAATGATAATCTAAAATATCCTGTTTACACACGACCATTACATAATGGTTTACAATACAAATATGTTACATCGAAATCAGTTTCTTGAATACAGTTTTTACACAATATCATACAAACATGGACTCCAAATCTTGTCCTTATTTTAGTATGCAACAGCGGAAGCTCTTAATATTCACCTGAGAATAAACATGCTTTAAACGTCAACAAAAATGTTGGTGAGTTATAGGTTTAACCTATATATATCAAATCGTAACAATAGACCACAAGATTTCATATTTCAATACACATCCCATACATAGATATAAAAATCATTCATATGGTGAACACCTGGTAACCGACAATAACAAGATGCATATATAAGAATATCCCCATCATTCCGGGACACCCTTCGGATATGATATAAATTTCGAAGTACTAAAGCATCCGGTACTTTGGATGGGGTTTGTTAGGCCCAATAGATCTATCTTTAGGATTCGCGTCAATTAGGGTGTCTGTTCCTTAATTCTTAGATTACCAGACTTAATAAAAAGGGGCATATTCGATTTCGATAATTCAACCATAGAATGTAGTTTCACGTACTTGTGTCTATTTTGTAAATCATTTATAAAACCTGCATTTATTCTCATCCCAAAAATATTAGATTTTAAAAGTGGGACTATAACTCACTTTCACAGATTTTTACTTCGTCGGGAAGTAAGACTTGGCCACTGTTGATTCACAAACCTATAACAATATATACATATATATTAAAGTATGTTCAAAATATATTTACAACACTTTTAATATATTTTGATGTTTTAAGTTTATTAAGTCAGCTGTCCTCGTTAGTAACCTATAACTAGTTGTCCACAGTTAGATGTACAGAAATAAATTGATAAATATTATCTTGAATCAATCCACGACCCAGTGTATACGTATCTCAGTATTGATCACAACTCAAACTATATATATTTTGGAATCAACCTCAACCCTGTATAGCTAACTCCAACATTCACATATAGAGTGTCTATGGTTGTTCCGAAATATATATAGATGTGTCGACATGATAGGTCGAAACATTGTATACGTGTCTATGGTATCTCAAGATTACATAATATACAATACAAGTTGATTAAGTTATGGTTGGAATAGATTTGTTACCAATTTTCACGTAGCTAAAATGAGAAAAATTATCCAATCTTGTTTTACCCATAACTTCTTCATTTTAAATCCGTTTTGAGTGAATCAAATTGCTATGATTTCATATTGAACTCTATTTTATGAATCTAAACAGAAAAAGTATAGGTTTATAGTCGGAAAAATAAGTTACAAGTCGTTTTTGTAAAGGTAGTCATTTCAGTCGAAAGAACGACGTCTAGATGACCATTTTAGAAAACATACTTCCACTTTGAGTTTAACCATAATTTTTGGATATAGTTTCATGTTCATAATAAAAATCATTTTCTCAGAATAACAACTTTTAAATCAAAGTTTATCATAGTTTTTAATTAACTAACCCAAAACAGCCCGCGGTGTTACTACGACGGCGTAAATCCGGTTTTACGGTGTTTTTCGTGTTTCCAGGTTTTAAATCATTAAGTTAGCATATCATATAGATATAGAACATGTTTTTAGTTGATTTTAAAAGTCAAGTTAGAAGGATTAACTTTTGTTTGCGAACAAGTTTAGAATTAACTAAACTATGTTCTAGTGATTACAAGTTTAAACCTTTGAATAACATAGCTTTATATGTATGAATCGAATGATGTTATGAACATCATTACTACCTTAATTTCCTTGGATAAACCTACTGGAAAAGAGAAAAATGGATCTAGCTTCAATGGATCCTTGGATGGCTCGAAGTTCTTGAAGCAGAATCATGACACGAAAACAAGTTCAAGTAAGATCATCACTTGAAATAAGATTGTTATAGTTATAGAAATTGAACCAAAGTTTGAATATGATTATTACCTTGTATTAGAATGATAACCTACTGTAAGAAACAAAGATTTCTTGAGGTTGGATGATCACCTTACAAGATTGGAAGTGAGCTAGCAAACTTGAAAGTATTCTTGATTTTATGAAACTAGAACTTTTGGAATTTATGAAGAACACTTAGAACTTGAAGATAGAACTTGAGAGAGATCAATTAGATGAATAAAATTGAAGAATGAAAGTGTTTGTAGGTGTTTTTGGTAGTTGGTGTATGGATTAGATATAAAGGATATGTAATTTTGTTTTCATGTAAATAAGTCATGAATGATTACTCATATTTTTGTAATTTTATGAGATATTTCATGCTAGTTGCCAAATGATGGTTTCCACATGTGTTAGGTGACTCACATGGGCTGCTAAGAGCTGATCATTGGAGTGTATATACCAATAGTACATACATCTAAAAGCTGTGTATTGTACGAGTACGAATACGGGTGCATACGAGTAGAATTGTTGATGAAACTGAACGAGGATGTAATTGTAAGCATTTTTGTTAAGTAGAAGTATTTTGATAAGTGTATTGAAGTCTTTCAAAAGTGTATAAATACATATTAAAACACTACATGTATATACATTTTAACTGAGTCGTTAAGTCATCGTTAGTCGTTACATGTAAGTGTTGTTTTGAAACCTTTAGGTTAACGATCTTGTTAAATGTTGTTAACCCAATGTTTATAATATCAAATGAGATTTTAAATTATTATATTATCATGATATTATCATGTATGAATATCTCTTAATATGATATATATAAATTAAATGTCTTTACAACGATAATCGTTACATATATGTCTCGTTTAAAAATCATTAAGTTAGTAGTCTTGTTTTTACATATGTAGTTCATTGTTAATATACTTTATGATATGTTTTCTTATCATAGTATCATGTTAACTATATATATATATCCATATATATGTCATCATATAGTTTTTACAAGTTTTAACGTTCGTGAATCACCGATCAACTTGGGTGGTCAATTGTCTATATGAAACATATTTCAATTAATCAAGTCTTAACAAGTTTGATTGCTTAACATGTTGGAAACATTTAATCATGTAAATATCAATCTCAATTAATATATATAAACATGGAAAAGTTCGGGTCACTACAATGATTTCCTAGGTCGACTAGCAGATTTCTTTGGTTTGTTTGCTACTTTCTTAGTCGTGGACTTAGGAACCCATACAGACTTCTAAGTCAAAATTGGATTATGACCTGTGACACGAAAACCACCTCTGTTAGTTAGACGTCCAAACTTTTCAGTTGACATATGAGATAATTGATTTTGCAAAATTTCTAATTTTATTTTACGTTCTTTTGCATCATACTCACTCAAATCAGGTTTTGGACTCGTGTGTTGTGTTGACTTGATTGATTTCGTTAAAAGACATTCCTTTGATTGATTTGACATTGGAATCATAGAAATCTTTTCAGTTAACACATAACCATTTTGAGAATGAACTCTCTTGACAACAAATTGTGTTGAAGATGCAACTTTTGAAACACGTTTACCAAATTGAGAACGTAATGGGTTTTTAAGAATATTAATGGGTTCTGCATTCGTAGATGTTGTTGTTCCCTTTCCCTTCTTATGAATCCCACCAATACATTCAGACACATTGGTTTCAACAGTAGATGATTTCTTAAGTGTGTTAGCCTGTTTCGGTTGAATTATTTTTTGTTTTAAGCTCTTAATTTCAAGACATAATTCCTCTGCTAAAACAAGCACTTCACCTTCCGTAAAATCACAAGTACATTTTTTTCTAGGAGTGGAGGCAATTTATCACACAAAGCAAGAATTTGTTCTAATGATTGACACTTAAGTTGTAAATCAACATTTTCCTTTTCAACTATACCTAATATACGTTTCAAGTTTCGTACAACAGGTATGTTTTCATAAAATTCATTAATTGTTGCGT
This sequence comes from Rutidosis leptorrhynchoides, assembly GCF_046630445.1. NCBI lineage: Eukaryota > Viridiplantae > Streptophyta > Magnoliopsida > Asterales > Asteraceae > Rutidosis > Rutidosis leptorrhynchoides. Next base: position 126,270,077 of record NC_092342.1, on the reverse strand, counting down.
CAAAGTCTATCACATTTTCAACATTTGGTTCATCTCGAGGTTCTACCTTTACATCTAAATCAGTTTGACCTAGGGATTCTGTCTCAAAGAAGACAGTTATAGGTCTTCACGGAAAACATTATCAGAACATGCAGGTAAAGCCGGTAGAATTGGTTTCACATCAAAAGTTGGTTCATCAAACACCTCATCTATGGTAATAATGCTAGAACTAGGTTTATTAAACACTTCATTCTCAAGCATTAAAATGTATTTCTCTAGCATGAGTGTTGGGATATAAACCAGTCTATGCTTAAGCACATAATTTTCACGTCGCATATTCTTTTCAGTTTCAACAAGTTCCTTCAAGAAATCAGGATTTGATTTACCCATTTTAGCATTGATTTTCTCATACATTAAGCTAATTTGATGGTATTTTCTAGATTTGCGATTAACAATAATATCATCAAAATCAGCATCAGAAGTATGCACAAAATGAGATGGTAAACCAGCTTGAAAGTAATCAGAATGATATAATCCTTGAATCTTTTTGGAAGCATTATCTAAGATCTTAGGATCTTCATAACCCAACCCCCACTTTTCACCATGAATCGTTTTTGGTCTAGTCATGAAAATCGTTTGTTTTGAAAGTTCCATATTCATGATAGCTTTGGATTGCTCTGTTCGATAGAGTTTTTCCTCATATCGAGCAAGTTGTGCTTTCATTTGAAAAGACTCTTTTGACAATGAAGAAATTTCAGAGTTCTTTTCAATTATGGTGTTTTCCAATTGAATAATTTTCTTGTTTAGTTTTAAAAGTGTGGGTTCATGTTGAGTTTTCAAATCAGAAAGATCTTTTTCTAAAAACTGAACTTTTTCTGCAAGTCGTTCCGATTTTAAACGATGGATGAATTGATTTTTTAAGATCTTCCAACTCAGTTTCTGTGGAGCTGAGTTGGACAGTCAATCTTTGTAATTCCGATTGAGATTTAGATGAAGATGGTTTGATCTCAAAAAGTTTGATTTTATCTTTTAAAACCTTGTATTCAGATTTTAAACCTTTGACTTCTTTTGACATTGAGACCAAATTCTTCATCATGTCATTTTGCACTTTGATAAAATTAGGTGGAATTTCAGATGATTGTACCTCATCATCATCAGATGCTGAGACAGATTTCTCCATGGCTTCCTTAGCTTTGATGAGCTTAGTCACCTTGCAAACATTTGCATGTTCAACCTCTGAATCTGAATCATCAGTCCAGTTAAACCAAGTGTCATCAACAGGTTTCAGTTCTCCCCCAGTTTCTACAATCTTAGCCATTAACATTTTCTTCTTGTAGTAAGCTGCATCCTTCTTCTTAGGCATCTTGCACTCACGAGAGTAATGACCAGCTTTGCCACAATTGAAACAGATTGAATCATCCTTCTTGGAATCATCAGCACGTTGTTGTTGTTTTGATTGATCAGCTTTCTTGTAGTACGAGGAAGACGATGAATTCTTGCGTTGATTGCTTGATTTGCCTTTGAACTTGTATTTGTTCAAGGCTTTTGTGAACATGGTTGCCATCTTGACTAATTCAAGGTGAGAATCATCAACATCAGATAGATTCAACTCTTCAGAATCAGTTGATTCTTCAACAAGCACTTTCTTGGACAAGCTTTTGGAAGTCGTAAATGATCTGCTCTTCTTTTTGGCAAATAGGGCAAGTGGATCGCCCAGAGAAGACTCTTTCCTTCCTTCTTGAAGTTTAGACACTTCAGGTTGGTAATGCATAAGAACTCCAACAAGCTCATGAATAGTCAACTTATCAATCTCTTTGGTAGATCGAACAATGGTTCCATAAGGAAGCCAATCAACATTGAGCTTTTTGAGAAATTTTGTGTTGACTTCAGCATTTACTTTTATGAACTTGCACCTTTTCAACTCATTTAGAACACCATTGAAACGACGGTAGGTATCCTTGAGTGGTTCATCAGGTTCCTGCTTGAAATCTTCATAAAATCTCAGAGCCTTATTCAGTTTAGTAACATCTGACGTGTCATAACCTTCTTGATGTCGTTTGATCTCTTCCCATATATCTTTTGCTGTTGTGTTGCTATCAACATTTTCAAACAACTCATACGGGATAGCTTGCATAACAATGTTCTTTTCCTCTATGTCACCCTGAGTTCTCTCACGTTTATCACTAGAAAGTTCATAGACTGGAATTGGCATACCAGTATCCGGATGATAATCTACAACTGAACCATCTCTCAGAGAAGCCCATATGTACTTTGCTTTCTCACCCTTATAGTCTATGTACTGAGTGATACGGTGAAGCCACTGAGTGTACTTGCCATCAAACAACACTGGAGGACGGGAATCTGATCCAATGATCCAATGATCAAAGTATTCCATAAACCCAAAATACCAAACCCTAAACCCTAAACCCTAAACCTTAAACCCTAAACCGTAAACTCTAAACCGTTCGTGTTAAAAACTCAATCTAAATCCTAAATCTAAACCCTAAATCTAAACCCTAAACCCTAAATTTCTAAACCCTAATATCTAAACCCTATAAACCCTAATATCTAAACCCTAATATCTAAACCCCAATAGCTAAAACCTCAAAATACGCTCGAAAAACACGATAATTGTTATATATTACTTCTTCGAGCGTTTTTTCGCCAAAATAAAAACATTTATCACAAAGTGTCTATAATGTTCGTGAATAAAGTTTTTTCAAAAACGAAAAAAAAAGTTTTTGCTTCCCCCCGCTTCCCACCGAATGGTTACTTCCCTCTTGATCCTACCACTATATATATATATATATATATATATATATATATATATATATATATATATATATATATATATATATATATATATATATATAATATGATAATTACTAAAATGATTATTAGAGTTAATAAAAATTAATGTCCTATATTTTAATTCATTTTTGTATTTTTAAATAAATAAAAAACTAAAACTGTTTATGTATATATATATTCGGTATATGTATATATTGTATAAAAATCAAATAAAATAGCTATGGTACATACAAATTCTTAAAAACAATTTTTCCAGATTCTAATAATGTTATAAAGGTGATCTTAGTCGAAAACTATACTTCTATGAATTATTATATATTTATTCTGATTATATTAATCGACTAGGGTATATATGGGGTAAAATCAATAAAAAATAGCAAACGACTTCAAAAATTGAAACAAAAATTTTCGTAACTTATATTTGATGTATAAAGAATTTTGAAATCGAAAACTTAATTTATCTACTATCTTACATAATTATTATTTATTTAGTGTTGGAATTAATATACATATATGTAAAAAATAGTAATAATTCGTATAAAATTATAAGGACAGTAGGTTTTGCAAGAAAAATACTTAGCACAGTTAAGGAATGTGTAAAAATAATTTTTGGAAGTTTTGGAGTATTATTTTTAATTAAATTTGAATTATATGGTTAAGCAATGCAAAATTCTTAATAAATATTTTTAACAGAAAATAAAATACATATATAATTTTTCTGAGATTCTAAAATTTATATAAACCTGTAAAAATTATAAACCTAAAATTTTGGGTCAAAATAGTATTTATTTTATAATTTAGATCTTATTTTGTACTTACCAAAAATAAATAACAAGATAAATACAAAATAAATATACAAAAGTGATATAATTTATTTTTATAATTTTTCTACAGTTTACTATACTTAAATACTTCTATATTAATTATATTTATAATTATTGGGTATTTATTTGAATTAAAAACAAATTTATATATGGTAAGTGTATTTTTGGCATATACACCATATATAAAATATATATATATTAACCAATTTATATTATTTACAATATTTGATCAGTAAATAATATTTAATATATAATTATATGTTTATTTAATTATGAAATTAATTTTCTATATAATTACGCATATTACTTAACTATTAAATTAATATATGCATAATTATCTTGTAATTTAAATAACAATTAATAATATATTACCATTATATAATATCTATTATCTATTAATATTAATTAATTAATTAATTAATAAGGTAATGTTATAAGATTAGTATAATCATAATAATGTTTAATATTTAATATAATGTGCTAGTCTAATTAAACTTATATAATTATAAAATAAATGTATATTATAATAATTAAATAATAAGCATTTATATAAATTATACTTATAAGTGTATATACTATGTATAACTTGAACTTATATGAATACAAGTAACTTAAATAAGTGTTACCTATACACACACAACAAGTGAATACTATAATCATATTGATAACATAAGACTTATACAAATTTCACCGCTACTCACGGTCGTAAGAGAATGATGTCTAGGTTTCCATTTATGGGGATAGCTTGTGGATCTCGAATGTCATGACTTAGTTTCTGATCAAGAGTCCTGCGCCCCCGGCTACACCTGGTCATTCCGGACTTATTTGATAGCATCGAAGATTGAGCAAAGTTATATAAACATCAAATGTAATAATAGTGGAAACATAAACATATATTTAGTCAATCCTTAATATACCTAGGATTCTTCATTTGTCAATTGTACAAATTTCTAATTAAGCCTATATATCTCTAGGTTGAAGGCCTGGTATATACTCTCGTTCATTTCATTCGTGGAATTATCTTCATCTTCGATTTATGGTGAACTCATAGCCCTGCTTTTACATATTTTATTGAATTTTATAAATCTTGGGGTGAGACACATGCTTGCTTTTAAATGATTTACAATTTAGACACAAGTGCCTAAACTTTTTAATATGCAACTTCGTGAGACTTTGATAACTTGTATTCTTACATGCAAATCCTCGCCATAATATCGTTCATTGCTGAAATTGAAATGTTGCATGCTTAATTATTGTGAGTAGGCCTATTGAGAGTGACGTCTCTACCCATTGACCTATCGTCAAGGGGGTACATAATAATGATTACCGACACCCGTACAGTGTCAGGTTCGAATGTTTAGCTCGATATTATAAATCATGGCATATTGATATTTTGAAGTTTTGAACTAAATCTTGTGGTCTAACACTTTATTGATTATATAAACCTATGATGTTCACTCAACCATTGTGTTGACATTTTAAGCATGTTTGTCTCAGGTGAAGATTAGCTTATGTGCTGCTCTATGTTGTTTTGCTAACTGATACATTGAAGTCCACATATTTATGTCTTAGCATTTGTTAAACAATTATTAATTACATTTGAGTTTGTCATGTAAAACATTATCTCCTTTCCGCTGCAATACAATTACTGTTTTTATAAAATGTCTCATTTAGAGTCGTTCTCGCTTATATACTTGTGTGATGATATTGAAATATCATATTTACCCTCGGCCCTAATTGGGGGTGTGACAGAGTGGTATCAGACCCAGGTTGTTGTAGAGAACCAGGATTGCATTCTATGTGTGCCTTATGTGCTAGTTAGGGTGCCTTGGCAATCTCTAGGACTATAACCTTTCCTGGATTAGTTTAAGTGCCTTTCTTATTTATTTATATTCTTTCTTTAGTTTTAAGTGACTTTACTTATTCATATTCTTGCCTTAGTTTTAAGTACTATCCTCATTTCTATGTTTGCCTTACTATGCTCTCCTTCCATCTTGCCTTCACATTGTGCCTTAAAATCTACCTAGTACTCTCTTCTTTTCTAGGATGTCATTCATAACTTCTGAATTTCGTGGCATTACCATGACATCTATTACAGTCATGTACATAACATTATGATACGTACCGTGGTGCCTTGGGTTGCGAACCAGAAAACGTCATTCTTAACTTGTGAAGATTCTCTCCGTGCTATCCTTAGTGCGTTGGGAAAATGTTTTGGGTTATGAATTCTGAAAAACGGCAATTAAGTTTAAGCCCTTAGGAAGTTTTCTAATAGATAAAATTTTGTAGTTTGAATCACGTGTCTTGGCCTTATGGGGTGATATTGAAGTGGAAATGTGAATTAGTGAAATATAATGACGCCTGGCCAACGTGATTATATAACAATAATTCATATAGAAATTCCAATATCATGACATATGGAATAGAAAGTGAATCAAAAAAAGATTCCCAAGCCATTCATTCGATTATCTCGCTGATATTACATGAAGGGTAATCATCATCTGATTTGTAGATATACGAAGAGCTCATTTCAACCAAACTATCTATCTCATACCCATGGGTAGACTAACAATCCTCATAAACCATAAAGGTTGTAAAACTTTGCATTCTTTCTTTCTTAAACAACATATCTCTTTATCTTTGACGCTTAATATCCACGCTCCTTCACTGGAAGGAAGGATGCATATTCTTAAATGATCTGAAGTGATACCCCCAAAATTTCTTCGAAGCATGCCTCCTGTTATCTGTAATTACACTTCTGGTGTAGATTTTCATGAACCCATTAGAAAATCCGTCGAAGATAAGCGACAATCACTCGCAATGATTTAATTTGCATTTTCAAGCGTCGATTCTTATAAACACCACATTCACCTAAGTATTCACCTACTACACCATTATATACTCCTGATACACCACCACCATCACCTGATCATGACCCTCCGACTAAAGACGCTGCTTACCATGGTAGAACTTTCCAACGGGTATCTTTTGATTACCACATAAATCAAAAGAATCCCATCATACTCTAGCGTATCCACATTTTGGGCCAGTAAAGGGCGTAGTATCTATATATATTTCCCTCACAATATTGAAAAACATGTGATCCATCACATGCTCCATATGATCTGATAAGGCTAAAAAGGAACATATATTTCATAGCAAAATCCCCCAAGAAAGACAAGATTTTAGTTGCAATTGTTCCATTTTCAAGTAATATTCGTTTATTTTAAATAAATGCGAAGACAAAAGGCGAAAACGACGAATTGAAGACACAAAGGTCCAAAAAGCTCAAAAGTACAAGATACAATCAAAAAGGTTCAAATTATTGATGAGGAACGTCTAAAAATGACAAGAGTACAAGTTACAAAACGCAAAGTACAAAATATAAAATTGTACGCAAGGACGTTCGAAAATCCGGAACCGGGACCAGAGTCAACTCTCAACGCTCGACGCAACGGTGTAAAAATTACGAGTCAACTATGCACAAGAATAAAATATAATATTTAAATAATTCATAATAAGAATAATATTAAATAATAAAAAGTTGTTAATTGAGCATAGTTCAGGGGTCATAAGTGAAAATTCAATTTCTAAATTCGCCTATAAAAGGCTTTGTAATCGTAATGTAAAAACACACCTTTTTCTATCTTTTTCTTATTTATCAATATCAATTATCAATATCTATATTCTATATCTCTATCATAATGTTAACTTAATAAGATATAACAATAATCTTAATTTTAATTTTAAATTATGATAATAATAAGATTTATGATAGAGATCTTTTGAGTATGTAAGTCGAAATTCTGTCCGTGTAACGCTACGCTATTTTTAATCATTGTAAGTTATGTTCAACCTTTTTATATTAATGTCTCGTAGCTAAGTCGTTATTATGCTTATTTAAAATGAAGTACTCATGATGTTGGGCTAATTACTAAAATTGGGTTATTGAACTTTGGACCATAATTAAGGTTTGGGCAAAAGACCGACACTTGTGGAAATTGGATTATTGACTATTAATAGATGGGGGGTATTGTCTAATTGAGTGACAACTCATTGGAGTCTGTCGAACCTATCTTCAAATTAATTATCCTAATAATTAATAATGATTATGGTTGTCCTATTTAGTGACGTTCATATGGAATCTATTATAATCATTTAATTAATTATTCGGGTTGGGTAATTGATTATTCAAACTGATCAAGTGGGTAAATTAATATTCATAAACTAATTAAAACAGGGGTGGATTACATACAGTGATAACTGGTGTAATTGTTGACAGAAGTGATAACTGCGTCACAGTTTAAATCCTTAATCAGTTGGAATATTTGACTTCGGGTATAAGGGTAATTTGACGAGGATACTCGCACTTTATTTTTATGACCGATGGACTATTATGGACAAAAACCAGATAGACGTATCAAATAAACCAGGACAAAGGACAATTAACCCATGGTAATAAATTAAAATCAACACGTCAAACATCATGATTACGGAAGTTTAAATAAGCATAATTCTTTTATTATATTTCTCATCGTATCTTTATTTACTGTCATTTTATTACTCGCAATTTTATTTACTGTCATTTTATTTATTGTCATTATTTTACGCACTTTAATTATCGTCATTTATCTTTACGCTTAAAATATAGAATCGACAAACCGGTCATTAAACGGTAAAACCCCCCTTTTATAATAATATTACTACTTATATAATTATATATATTTTGTATAAATATAGTTAAAAATATAGTAAGTATCACCAGCTCCCTGTGGAACGAACCGGACTTACTAAAAACTACACTACTCTACGATTAGGTACACTGCCTATAGTGTTGTAGCAAGGTTTAGGTATATCCTATCCACTCGATAAATAAATAAATAAAACTTGTGTCATATTTTGTAGTATTTTGTATTAAAAATAATACTATTTCGTACCCTCACGCTACATCATGATCAAAGGTAGCATTGATATGATTATCATTACGTTACTTGAGGTCAAACATCGCGTAATTTGTTGTACCTAAATAATAAGTCGTGACCTTTGAAGCGTTAATCGTTTACCTGAAAAATCTTACGTTTTTGCCTCGGTGTTAAAAGCATGTTAGATGTATCATTAAATGATCATATAGTAATGGTTCTAACAATAGGGAAGTGACACCATGTCCTTACATCGCCCTTATCCCGACAATAATCACAGATTTAGCGAGGACTTGAAAAATTGATTTTTAATGATCATCACATAGTCGAAAGTCACTGCATTAGCGTGTCTTCATACCTGTTTATGTAAACATGGGATTATTCATGCTCAAGTTATTATGAAATCATTGTGAATGACGGACTCAATCCATGAGTATATAATAAGGGCACTTACAGCCAGCCTTCCGACTCCAATATTAGTCATGACCAGTTGGCATTTCAAAGTCAACAGGGGATTAACTTCACGTTCTCAAACTCTACCATTCATATCTCACTTGATAGCAATAGCTTCACACATGAACATTTTGAATTCTAAGAACTTATAATAGTCATCAACCACACTTAAATCAATAGTTTTCATTACATCGTAACATTGTTGCTTAAATATCAGCCGAAATTTTCAAAAATCATTCACTTGATCTTCATCAATCTTTTTCAAACTCGTAACCTCCGAAATATGGACATTATGTTTACCAAAATTTTACACACACTATTTTACTGTGCGATCCTCTCGAAATTTTGTAAAATAAATTTATTTACTGTCATTCGTGCAAATTTTATAAATCGTATATAATAAAGTAAATAAAATTTACCCTTACTTATTTTGACTAGTACATATCAAATTATACCTACATTTTTACTAATCAATTCTTTTACATATGAATTCAAAAGTTATTTTTCTTAAAATAGTACAAGTTGCACATAACTCCAGTTTTACTAAGAACTTCATTTCATTATTATTGTCACACCAAAATGTCTCAAACATTTTCAAAATTACTTTGACTAATTATATGAAAAAAAATATTTACACCACAATATGATTGGATCACAGTTCCTCTTATCCTCCGAGCAAGAACAAAACATACCTCTTGCGCTCATCAACTATTCATTTTAGGGATTGGCTGTAGCATAAATGCGGGCTGTGAAATCAGTATCTTAGATATGCACAGTGGTCACACCTATTCTTAAGGGAGGCACTGTGTGAGAATTCAACCCCAACCGTATTTCAGATTGGTATCAATTCTAACTGTTATTACACTGGTATCACGGATAGAGATTCACTAAGCTCGTCTGAGAAGTTTCTACCTACGATATTTCACGGCTAAGCAACAACATCCTCGTAAACATCAATTCTATGATTTAATATATTTTTAGCACGAGAAAGCATTTTTTGAAGATTTCCTCACCTGTTGAAAACAATTCTTTATAGCCAATGATTTACATCTTCACTTAAACTCATAAGTGAATGATAGATCGACTCGCCATCTGTGCGAGAACGTCTTTCTCATTAAGAGATCACCCCTTTTCGTGCGGTTTTCTATCAGAAATATAATTTAAAATCCTCGCTATCCTCTCTAAAGGAGTTACCTTAAACGTTTATGGCATTTATGTGGTTACTCTAAACATTTCTTCCTTCGTGGATTGCAACTGGATGTTATCCTAGTCAAGTTTCGATCCCCGATTTGACGTGTAACTGAAATCATGATCATAAAGTTACATTCTACAACGTGCTATTAAAAACTATTTCCAAGGATAAGTTCGCATGTATTATAATACACTGAACGATATCATTCATTAATCACTCATACCAACCTGAGGGCATCTTAGTAATTATGGCATACTTGTATATAAGCCTGATTAGTGACTCCTCAGCTGACATCTCCTTTCGTCAATTCACATTAGGAATTTCTTGAAAACTAAAGGTATCATGTCTATGGTTACCTTCCAGAATTTGAAGTTGGTACCATCTCTAACAAACACAAGCCATGCATCAAACGTCATGGTTGTGATCTCCACAAACTTCTATCTGTTTGTCTGCCCTAGTGTTGTGGCATAAAACGCTCAAGGTTTTAAATGAGCATAGTAATGTTTCTAAAATTTCATGTATCTGAATTACTGAAATGCGTGAATAGCATTATCATCTTCTCTTTTTGAGGAAATCTATTCGGATGAAACTCCTGTTATTCCTTTGGATTACTTTCGCATTGATAATAAGATACACTTCAAAGAAGAACCTGTATAAGTTATGGGTCATAAGATTCAAACGCTTAGAACATGGCAATATTTCTATAGAATGGATCCGTTAGAATTCACGCGATGGCCCCAAGTGTACCTAGGAACGTGAAGACCAAATGAAACAGAAATATCTCCATCTCTCTTCTCAAACGCTGATACATCCGAGAAGTCTATCCAAAACTTCGGAACGAAGTTTCCATTTATGGGGGGATACTTTGACAACCGACACTTTTTCTTTCTTAAAATGACCAAAATGCCCTTAAGGTTTCACTAGGTTATACTGTGTTTTCGATTTAGGGTTGTTATCTGAATACGATTAATGAACTTTAATTAATACTTGTATTAAATGATCGTGTTTATTACTCTAACCCTAAATATTATAAAAAACCCTAACCCTAATAATAATATTATTATTATATTAAATGTATACATATTATGTATTAATATGTATAGATTATATATTAATATAAATAAAATGTAAATAAATATATATAAATGAATATATATATGTAGATTAACTAAAAATAAGAATAAATAATATAGATATTTTATATTTATTAAAAATGCCTATAATATAATTATATATTAATTAAAATCGGTTTATTTAAATAAATAATAATGAATTGTAACAAAAATATATAAAAATGGTTTTAGAATGTTCCTTTAATAAAAAATAATAATAATAAAAATATTTGGGGTATTTTGGCCGGATTTAAAAAAAAAAAATTAATTAATTAAATTGTAAATGGAATTATTTCTAAAAATAAATCTTTTTCTTTTTCTCCAAGTCTTTTTAATCCTATAAATACCCTCTCAAGCCTCATTATTTTTCATTCTCAACTTTTAGAGCTCTCAAAAATCCTAAATAAATTTTGTGAGTATTCTTATCTTTTCTTTTATTTTTTTAGTTTTTCTTCTTTTTTTTTCTTTTATTCGTCCGATACATATATTAAATATAATAAATATAATATGAATTAAATAAAATATATATATATATATATATATATATATATATATATATATATATATATATATATAATATGATAATTACTGATGTGATTATTAGAGTTAAGAAAAATTAATGTTATAAATTTTTAATTCGTTTTTGTATTTTTAAATAAGTAAAAAACTAAAACTGTTTATGTATATATATATATATATTCGGTATATGTATATATTGTATAAAAATCAAATAAAATAGTTATGTTGCATATAAATTCATAAAAACAATTTTCCCAGATTCTAATAATGTTATAAAGGTGATCTAAGTCAAAAACTATACTTTTGTGAAGTATTATATACTTATTCTAATTATATTAATCGGCTAGGGTATATATGAGCTAAAATCAATAAAAAATAGCAAACGACTTCAAAAATTGAAACAAAAATTTTCGTAACTTATTTTTGATGTATAAAGAATTTTGGAATTGAAAACTTAATTTATCTACTATGTTACATAATTATTATGTATTTAGTGTTGGAATTAATATACATATATGTAAAAAAAAATAGTAATAATTCGTATAAAATTATAAGAACAGTAGGTTTTGCATGAAAAATACCTTGAACAGTTAATGAATGTGTAAAAATAATTTTTGGAGTATTATTATTACTTAAATTTGAATTATATGGTTAAGCAATGCAAAATTCGTAATAAATATTTTTAACAGAATATAAAATATATATATAATTTTTCTGAGTTTCTAAAACTTAGATAAACCTGTAAAAATTATAAACCAAAATTTTTGGGTCGAAATACTATTTATTTTATAATTTAGATCTTATTTTGTACTTACCGAAAATAAATAACAAGATAAATACAAAATAAATATATAAACGTGATATAATTTATTTTAATAATTTTTCTACTGTTTACTACACTTAAATAAGTCTATATAAATTTTATTTATAATTATTGGGTATTTATTTGAATTAAAAACAAATTTATATATGGTAAGTGTATTTTTGGAATATACACCATATATAAAATATATATATTAATCAATTTATATTATTTACAATATTTGATCAGTAAATAAATATGTAATATTTAATTATATGTTTATTTAATTATGAAATTAATATTCTATATAATTACGCATATTATTTAACTATTAAATTAATATATGAATAATTATCTTGTAATATAAATAACAATTAATAATATATTACCATTATATAATATCTATTATCTATTATATATTAATATTAATTAATTAATTAATTAATTAATTAATTAATAAGGTAATGTTATAAGATTAGTATAATCATAATAATGTTTAATATTTAATATAATGTGCTAGTCTAATTAAACTTATATAATTATAAAATAAATGTATATTATAATAATTAAATAATAAGCATTTATATAAATTATACTTATAAGTGTATATACTATGTATAACTTGAACTTATATGAATACAAGTAACTTAAATAAGTGTTACCTATGCACACACAACATGTGAATACTATAATCATATCGATAACATAAGACTTATACAAATTTCACCGCTACTCACGGTCGTAAGAGAATGATGTGTAGGTTCCCATTTTTAGGGATAGCTTATGGATCTCGAATGTCATGACTTAGTTTCTGATCAAGAGTCCTGGGCCACCGGTTACACCTGGTCATTCCGGACTTATTTGATAGCATCGAAGTTTGAGCAAAGTTATATAAACAACAAATGTAATAATAGTGAAAACATAAACATATGTTTAGTCAATCCTTAATATACCTAGGATTCTTCATTTGTCAAATGGACAAATTTCTGATTAAGCCTATATATCTCTAGGTTGAAGGCCTGGTATATACTCTCGTTCATTTCATTCGTGGAATTCTCTTCATCTTCGATTTAAGGTGAACTCATTGCCCCGCTTTTACATATTTTATTGAATTTTATAAATCTTGGGGTGAGACACATGCTTTCTTTTAAATGATTTACAATTTAGACACAAGTGCCTAAACTTTTTGATATGCAACTTCGTGAGACTTTGATAACTTGTATTCTTACATGCAAATACCCGCCATAATATCATTAATTGCTGGAATTGAAATGTTGCAAGCTTAATTATTGTGAGTAGGCCTATTTAGAGTGACGTCTCTACCCATTGACCTATCGTCAAGGGGGTACATAATAATGATTACCGACACCCGTACAGCGTCAGGGGTGAATGTTTAGCTCGATATTATAACTCATGGCATATTGATATTTTGATGTTTTGAACTAAATCTTGTGGTTTAACACTTTATTGATTATATAAACCTATGATGTTCACTCAACCATTGTGTTGACATTTTAAGCATGTTTGTCTCAGGTGAAGATTAGCTTATGTGCTGCCCTATGTTGCTTTGCTAGCTGATGCATTGAAGTCCACATATTTATGTCTTAGCATTTGTTAAACAATTATTAATTACATTTGGGTTTATCATGTAAAACATTATCTCGTTTCCGCTACAATACAATTACTGTTTTTATAAAACGTCTCATTTAGAGTCGTTCTCGCTTATATACTTGTGTGATGATATTGAAATGTCATATTTACCCCCAGCCCTATTTGAGGGTGAGACAGTTTGTTAGCGGGATGATTCTAGTCATCATTTGTGTAGCGTTGGTATTGATAGTTATGGTGGTTGTTGTTCATGTCTGCGTTAACTTTAAGGTTACTGTGAGATGATTCGGTTTCAGGATTGTTTTTTTTGGAGGAAATGATCGTTTGGGTGAGGTTTAGGAATATTAGGTTTTTTGGTGGTTTATTGATGCTTAGAAAGGTATGGGGTTTGTTGTTGGGGTAGTTGGGATTGTACTGGTTGTTTGGAAGTTTTTTTTTTTAAGCGAGGAAACCCTCCTATGAACGAACGCATTGGCTTCCCCATAGAAGGTAAAACCTCAAGTAATCAAGCCCCCCGAGCGCGAGACCTAGTACCGGCTGAATTCTGCATTATGCCCACCCTCTAGTCAAACGCTCTTTTTGAACAATTTCGCATAGCCAGAAATTGTTGTTTGGAAGAAGTTGTTGGTTTGTATTTGACTTCTGGTGGTGCATATATACATGTGCTCACTGGAAATGTATTTGTTGGAAATGTTTTCTCGAGGAGTTTGAAACGACTTCATTGTATCTTCTACCATCATGCCTTGCACCGGTGGATGGATGGACATTATCTCCGGTGGTCGGATTATATAACCTGTGTTTTTAATAGTTGTTTGAACATTTTGACCTTTGGTATCCCGCCAGAACATTGTTTCTATTTCTCCATTCATCTTTCAGTTCTAGCTTTATACATCTTTGGTTGCATGCCATCTACTCGTGTATTACATTTTATCGCAGCAAAACCTTTAAGATCAGTGACTCCTTCACATCTGACAAAACCAAAACTCTAACCAGAACATAGTTTTTTTGAGCCATATAGATATCCGAAATGTCAAAGTATTTTTTGAAGAATCTCCAGAGGTCCACTACCACCCATTTTATCGGGAAATTGAAGAACAAAAAATATGTTACTCGATTATTGTTTACCTTTAAATCATTGTATCCATAGTTGCTACCATAATTGCCTCCGAACGCCGCCGCGGTGCTCCGTGATCTTCCATAACCCGCCTCTCTCGCTCCTCTGTCTCTTTATGGTTTATCAGCTTGTTTATTAAATGAGCCTTAAAGTTAATCAAGCTCGAGATCAGTAAAGATTGAATCCAATTAAGTTTTTAACGAGTAAAGTTAAAGTAGTTTAGACTTGGACTTTTTGTTAAAATAAATCGCAAGTGTCATATTAACCTTATCTGCTAATACCCATTAAAATTTTGGTCGCTTGGTCAAGAAAAAAGCTAGACACGACATCCCTCACTCCCCCTTAAAACCCTCCCATCCGCTCATTTTAACCTTATCTGCTAATACCCATTAAAATTTTGGTCGCTTGGTCAAGAAAAAACCTAGACACGACATCCCTCACTCCCCCTTAAAACCCTCCCATCCGCTCATTCTATTGTCCTAGAAGCTTCTCCCTAATAATCTCCCATCTCAAACAACTAGATCACCGCCACCGTCTTCATCCTTCATGTCATCAACTATATTAACCTTATCTGCTAACCTTATCTGCTAATACCCATTAAAATTTTGGTCGCTTGGTCAAGAAAAAAGCTAGACACTACATCCCTCACTCTCCCTTAAAACCCTCCCATCCGCTCATTTTAACCTTATCTGCTAATACCCATTAAAATTTTGATCGCTTGGTCAAGAAAAAACCTAGACACGACATCCCTCACTCCCCCTTAAAACCCTCCCATCCGCTCATTCTATTGTCCTAGAAGCTTCTCCCTAATAATCTCCCATCTCAAACAACTAGATCACCGCCACCGTCTTCATCCTTCATGTCATCAACTATATGAAATTCATGCCCTAATTTATACCATCTTTTTCTCCGTTTTGTTGTCGTCTTCTGATGCTACCAGGTAAATTGCAACACTTACCAATGCTTTTGCCGCTGTTGTACCACCGTCGTCGCTGCCACTGCTTCTACCATCGCCGTTAACGCTGCTGCTATCTTTTCTTTCGATTTCAAGGTATTCCTCATAATTTAATTCAGGGTTTTTTGGTTACTTTTTCCCTACGGTCTGGTTTAGATGTCATCGATGTTGTTTTTCCGATGTTGATGCTACATCCAACACCTCTGGCGCCGCTAACGTATCCGTCTTTTGTGTTTCTAAATTTGACAGAGTCAGAAATTTCCCGGTAAAGTAACTAATTTTAGGGAGTAAAATTAGGGAATTTAGGGTTATATTTTTGCTTGATTTTGTATATTTCCTTGATATTTAGTTTCATTTATGGTTTCGATTTGAGAGTCAAGAAGTTGTGAATATTTAGCTTTTTCAATCTTTACATTTGTTTTTACCTTTTTAAGTTTTTACAATACATCCCAATCTTGGAATAAAATTAGTATTGGGAGTAGTATGACTAAAAGGTTTTTTTTTCTTCAGTTTTAGCTATTTTATAATTGCCTTACATATAGATATAGATATATATTATAACTGAATCTGATTTATATTCATTAAAAATGTTTGATTGATTATCGGATGGCAGGATGACGATGATATGTCTGCAAAAGGTTTAGGACCACGGACCTAGCAGAAGGATGATGATAACAGTTGGTTCTTATTTTGTTATTTTTTTAATAACATACATTGATATAAACATTTAGTGGGTGATGAACAACAAAGATGTTGATAACAAGACTGAAATTGATGGACTACTTGGATATGCAAACTGACTATCATTATCTGAACTGAATTAATCTTGAACTGTGATGATTTGCTTATGTATATAAGTATTGTGTTTGAAACTTTTGTTGATATATAGATTTGTGAAATGTTGCTAGGAAAGTTCTCAATAAATCTCTCAAACATAGCTGGATCAGCACATTTAAAGTGTCAATGTGTATCGTTTCGCGATTACCAAATGGTATATGGTTATTCCTCTTTTTTCCATTAGTTATATAGTTATATTGAACAACGTTATTAGCGGTTGTGTGTAGCGAATAATGTTTAAAATGTTTGACACCTCATATGTGTTCGACGTTTATCAATTTTTACCTTCGTTTTTTCTGGTGTGCTGTCAGTTTTCATACGATTGTTATTAGATGCTTTCGGATTTCGCATCGTCTCCCTCGATAACAGTTATACTTCTCAATTATTTTTTACAAACTGTTAATAGTTTATAGATTTAAATATTTTTGTTGTTCTTTGTTGTGCCTGAATCTCTTTCGTGTGTAGTATGTCGTTTTAGTTTGTACATGTGGTAGAGAAATATTTGGTATATTTTGAACATGTTTCACTTTACGCGTACAGGTAATCGTTACCAATTTTGTATTTTTTTTTTCAGCTTGGATTTAGAGCTACATTTGCACTTCAAATCTGTGTGTTGTCACTGTTGTAGCTGCTATGGTCATCGTTCTGCAGGTTACTTCCTCGCCGCCACACCACACTTCATTTAACAGCCACTGAGGGTGTTAAGGTTTGATTTTAAGTACCTAAAATTGTGCATTAGTTTGAACTTCGTTGATTTGGGTTCCTAAGCCACTGATTTGAGTCTGAATTTTTGATTTTGGTCTATATGTAATTATAAAATTATAAATTATAAATGTGTTTAATTGGTGTTATATATGTGTTTGGACTTTCGATCCATTTGTTAGATTAGTTCTAGGAGTTGACATACTATACTGGAAGTTATTTATCGTTTTATAAAGAAACCATCTTAAAATACCCCACCCACTAGCTCAAACTATTACCCACCCATCTGGTTAAAATGGTACCCACTCATCATATGGTAGTATTATTATATTACCTATATTCAAGTTTGGAGAATTCGGATCTCGGAGAGATCTCGTTTGGACTTTTTATGGAGATCTCGGCATCTCGGAATAATCTCGGGAAGATCTGGAACATTGACTTACGTTGACTTTATAGTTTTTTTAATAAAAAATATACATAAAAACATAAATATATGTATATTTATATACGTTTTTACGAGATTTTACAAAAATATCCGAGAAATGAGCGAGAAAATCTTAGAAATTACGAATTTTACAAGAAAATCTTACAAATTTGCAAGAAAATATGAGAAATCGTGGCTTTGACTAAGTTTGATCCCGTTGACCGAGAAATCTCGGGAGATGAACATCTCGTCTCAGTTGCCTTCTAAAAACGAGATCTCGAGGGAGATCTCGGGGAGATCTCAGGAGATTTACAACACTGCCTATATCTACTAAACCCCATAAGATACATAACCTATTGTTTTTTATTTATTTTTAACCCCAAATTATTATATATATATAATTATTGATTTGAAAATATCTGTAATAATTTGATCCATCTTATTTGGTTTGATTATATGTTAAATCAATTCTGAATAAGACTTTTTTTAAGCTGCTGAAGCGCCTCGGAAGCTTTGAAATGGAAACCTCCTCCACCTATCTTCCACCTATCAGCTTGCAAACATCGTTCCCGAAATACCTCCAATCGGCTATCCAGCACATTACTTCGAATTCACATCCTACAGTCAACTTCAAGCTTACACCATCACAGGTAATAT
This sequence comes from Rutidosis leptorrhynchoides, assembly GCF_046630445.1. Taxonomy (NCBI): domain Eukaryota; kingdom Viridiplantae; phylum Streptophyta; class Magnoliopsida; order Asterales; family Asteraceae; genus Rutidosis; species Rutidosis leptorrhynchoides. The sequence continues at coordinate 126,251,169 of NC_092342.1, read as the reverse complement.
AACAACCAAAAACGTATACATTCGACTTTTTCGATTTCATCCATTCCTGCTTATGTTTATTGACATTCCTTTAAAAATAGCAATCTAAGTTTTTTGTTGATATTAGTAGTAAAACTTTAGCCAAAACAAGAAACGACTTAGTTTTGACTATTTGGGCGCTTGACCCGTTTAGGTAAAATTGGGTCAATTCAGGTAACGGTCAATGTAGACACGTCCCATATGTTAACTTAGATGAGTATGAAAGTTTTGGTGTCTTGAAAAGGAGCTATGGGCATATTTTGCTTAAAATGGTAATTTATAACCCATTTGGGTCATACGTGCTTATTTGGACCCATATGCCTAATTTTGAGAAATGTAAGTCACCAGCACGTGTAAAATATCATTATAAGCTTATGGTATGAATTGGGTTAGCGCAGGTTAGTTAGTATAGTATACAAGTCGTCAACGGGAAAGTTTTACCATTTTGGTAAAAGCGTCAAAAATGACTCTCATGCCAACATTTACGTCACTACCATTTGTTTTATTTTTGATCCTTTGTATCATGTTAGATGGTTTATTTTTATACATTTTCTACAAGTTTATGTATCCAGTTGTCAGGAGCGGGATTTCCTATCAAGTGATCTATGTCAAGCCCTTCTATAAGTCTACTTAGTGGGACTTTCTATTTTATATCAAGTGATATATATATATATATATATATATATATATATATATATATAAAGTGAATACTGATGTTATTAAGTGATCTGCCAATATCTTATTACTCCGTAATTTTCTTATTCATGTTTTTTGTTTGTGCTTGGGGATCATTTGTTGTATTTAATTGTTCTTCCCGATCTACATATTACATTACATGTTTGTGATTCGAAAACTATAACATTTTTTCTTTGCTTTTCATCACAGGTACAATGAAAAGTTCAATGAAAGACCGCTCCTGTAACTAGCGCAAAAACACTACAGCGATCCAGAAAAGAAAAAAGTAAAGAAGTGATACACGCTGAAATGATGCAGCACAATCCAAGAACATACAAAGTACAATAACACAAAACAGTACAAAAACATCACCAACATTTAACTAAGTCAAAATTCACAAATGCAGGGTCGTCTCTTCACATGTGAAGCAACAATTAGAAACATACTGACAAACAAGGAATGGTTCTACTATGGATGACTACATGTAAAAGAAGGCTAAAAGGAATTCTACCACATCTACAATGCTCACATCATTAAAAATGGAATATAATATCACTAGAGTGGATGACATGTTTAGAATTGCGAGTTGAAATCTACTCATCATCTAGGAATTTTATATTAATAATTAATAATTACTGTATAATATAAGTACTAGAAAACAAAATTAATTCTAGAACCAGAAGTTAGTGTTTATGTAAAAGTAAAGTCACGATTCGAATTGCGGCTGAAAATTTCCCACACTCAAATTCGTTTTCTCATAATTAAAAAAAAAAAAAAAATATATATATATATATATATATATATATATATATATATATATATATATATATTGGAGTATAGAAAAAAAGAGAGACTATTTCAGGAGAAGTTTTGCGTGAGGGAGTAGAAGTGCAGAAGAAAAAGATGGAGACGTCAAAGCCTGCAATTATTATTTTTTCTACTAAACCATTGCGTTTCCAATTAATATTTTACGCTCCAAAAATATACATATAAAATATAATATAATATAACAATTAAATTTATTATTCGCTATCTTTATTATTTGCAATAAATTATAAATTACGTATATTATGACACCTTTTATATAAATTAAAGTTGCCATATTTTCAAATTCGTTATAAATATCACGATTTTTAATATTAAGAAGAAAGTGGTACGATGATGAAACTAACATATGGTTACTCGTGCGTTGCCAAGGACACTTAGAATAGTGAACCGTTGATCGCGTTGTTTCAAGAAATATAAAAAATATTGAATGTTTAACTTAAAAGATTGAAAACGGAAAGATGAAAAGCGTAATTAAAAAGGGAAATCGATCAAAATACATTTTTTTTAAGGCTTCACACAAAATACATTTTTTTTAAAAAATTTGCCTTTTTACACCATTCGGTAGACGGGATTTCCGTCTACCACCTTTATCTGTCGTCTACTACCATTTTTACAAAGTAGTAGACGGTGAGATAAAGGTGGTAGACGAATTCCCGTCTACTGGCAAGGTTAGTAGACAGCGAGAACAAAGCAGTAGACAGATATTTACAAAGTAGTCGACTGTCTACTGCCTTGTTGTTACTGTCTACTGCCTTGTTGTTGCTGTCTACTGCCTTGTTAGTGTCTACAAGGCAGTAGACAGCAACAACAAGGCAGTAGACGGTCGACTACTTTGTAAATTCTGTCTACCACCTTTATCTCACCGTCGACTACTTTGTAAAAATGGTAATAGACGACAGATAAAGGTGGTAGACGGAAATCCAGTCTACCGAATGGTGTAAAAAAACAATTTTTTTTAAAAACGTGTATTTTGTTTGAAGCTTTAAAAAAAGTGTATTTTGAACAATTTCTCAATTAAAAAAAGAGAGAGTGAAGTTAAAAATAAATAGGTAAAGGGATTAAAATGGATCAAAAAAATATATCAGTTGCTGTCCAAGTATGCTTTATATATTACAAGACACTCAATTTTTTTTTTTCGTTTTCCTCATACTCAATGTCGACCCAATATCATCACCACTTTCAAAAAATTTAGGGTTTACGAAGACTTAATATCTGTAACACCCCGTTTTCCCGTGCGCGTCTAAAGGTACGTACTTAATCAATAGTACGCTTATAACTTACTCGTTATGTGATTAAATGAACTAAAGTGTTAGTTAGGTGTAAGTGCATATATGTATATGTGTGTATATATATATGGGTATATGCGAATGCGTGCGTATACGTGTTTGTGTATGTGTCGCGATAGTGTTGAGTCGTGTGAGACTTAAGGGCGAAGCTTAGACGTGCATAGGAATAGTGAACGAGGTGTGCTAGTTGTATGAACCTTCGTTTTATGATTTGTTGTCGAAGTGACCAGGAACAGGCCAATGCCGCGCCGCGAGGAATGGGGCCGCGACGCGGCAAACAAAGCAAATCCAGATCAGAACTTGAGTTAAGAAGGGTCGTTTTTCCATCTTTATGTCGCGCCGCGACAAAGGTGCCGCACCGCGGCAATTCTGCAGTTCTGACTCCGAATTCCACTCAAATTAAATAGGGTTTAGGGGCAATTTGGTCTTTTTGCGTGTAGATCTGGTTAGAGCTTTTAATATCAACCACTTATTCTTTATTTCTCATTTCTTTTCCATTTTCTTTCACATCTTCCTCTCAAATCCTAAAACTCACTTAGATTAAACTCAAGATTTGAAGGTGAAGAGTTGTGAATCAACCCTAGGAGCAAGAATTAAAGTTGTTCATCGTATCTCTAGCTACACGTTCATAGTCTTGGTAAGTTCTAACTCTAAGTCTTGAGTTTTAACTAGTTTAAGCTAGGGTTTGGTTCTTATGGAACTAGTGTGACCCATTTGAGGGTTAAATGGATGGGTTTTGGGTTGAATTGTTGAAAGGAAACCCTAAATAGCTATTATCTAGGGTTTGGTCTTGTGATTTGAGGTTGTAAGTGCTAAATGATGTTGTTAGTCATTAATGCACTTTTAAAATGATGAAAGAGTTGTTATTGTGTAAGTTTGACTTGATTTGTGAGTCAAAGAGTCAAAAGAGCACTAGTTGACCTAATCGGGCGAAATGGTTATGAAATACACCAAGTTTATGTTAGTTGATGTTAATAGACCCTAATCACTAGCCTTAAATAATTTATGACAAGGAATGGTCATTAATGGGCGGTTTTGGGTAGTTGAGTCATTTAATGCGATCGGGTCATTAAATGCTCAAGGGTTAGAAGTTGGCATTTAATTTAACTAGATTGTATGTTAATAAAATGCATAATGTAATCGGTACGTTACATTTAAGGTGTGCAAGCTCGGTTAGCTTCCACAAGAGTCTTGAGGTGAGTGGAATGATTATGCATATGTGTATATAATGTATTTACTTGTACGAGATTCGATGTGGGTTTAAGTTCGGGCGGTCGAAACCACATCGGGTCAATATATGATATGGGTTTAAGTTCGGGCGTTCGATGCCATGTCATATATGTGTGTGGGCATGTAGTGTGGGTTTAAAGTTCGGGCGTTCGATACCACATTACACGTGACGGGTGGGTTTAAAGTTCGGGTGATCGATACCACTCCGGGGTTAGCTACATAATTTGTTGTGCACTAACGGTTGTTGGGAACACCAATGGGAAATTCGAAGTACCATTCCTTGTACTATTGGTTAACCATGGCTATGTGTTTTGCTGTGTGGTGTTTTCACATTATTCGAGTTATATATGTTATCGTTGCGCTAGCTTGTGGTCTTGGAGATTTAGCGTTATGCCTTGCGTTGGTATGTCTTTTAAATTGCTAGCGTGTATAAGGTAATTGTGTATGTGATTGCATGTAAGTAGGTTATATATGTATGTGTATAATTATTTCAATCACTAAGCGTTAGCTTACCCTCTCGTTGTTTATCTTTTTAGATGCAGGCACAGTTAAGGGCAAGGGGCTTATCGGAAATTAGGTGTCCCGTGATGATGCTTTGTTGGAGTTTTGATGTTGGCCTAACGTTTTGGGTAGTTTAGTCCCAAACCATGCTCGAAGTGTCGTTTGGATTGTAAACTATCAATCGTAGTGGGTCGAACTTGTATTAACTTAATTAGTGGCCTTTGTGCCTTTTGCAAACACTTGAATTGTTGTACGTTTAATGGAATGGTTTACGTATTTAATTGGCGCGTAATTGTGTATTATATAAAAAAATATTATCGTATGGATTACGGGTTGGGTTGTTACAAGTGGTATCAGAGCATGGTCTAAGGGATTTAGGTGACTTGAGATAGGCGCCAAGACTTAGACTTTTGTGTTGTGGAATTATATGCTGGACTTGTAGGACTACGGGTCAGTGCGGGGTTTGATTAGTTCTTTGATGCATAAGTGGACAACTATGCTATGTTATGATGTTACTAATCGTGTGTTGTTGTTTTGAACATCGAGCAAGATGGTTGTGACACGTTTGAGCAAGGCACGGCATGTGAGCGTAATAGTGAGTCGCGACCACTATTACGGTTGCAAGTCAAGTCGAGCAAGGATGTGCGACAAGTATCGAGCTAGATGTGGTGTGTGTGCGGTCATATGCATAGGTATATATCTGTATTAAATTGTTGGTGATGTCTAATCCATTTTTAATCTTTAGAATGAAGACGAGAAATGGAACGAATACGAATGGCAATGGTGGTCCCTCTCATGTGGAGGAAGATGAGATGACTACCAAGATTGAGACCGCTTTAGAAAACTATGTTTCGGTTTTCTCACGAAGGGTTAAACAAATATTCGAAGAATCGGTTTCAGAACAAATTGTCGATATGATTCAAGAACGGATGACTAATGCCGTTAAAGAAGAAGTTGAAAGGAGGTTTCCTAGACCTCAAAATGTGGGCGAGTTGGAGTTTAGCTACAAGAACTTCTTGGCGACTAAGCCTCCTTACTTTCACGGGCCCGACCCCATGAAGAGTGCGGCTTGGATTTCTGATGTTGAAGGTTGTTTTCGCACGACCGAGTGCCCACCCGAGAAGAAGACAAGGCTTGCTACTAGTTTGTTGAGGTTCCATGCTAAAGATTGGCTCGATGGTAAAATTGATATGGTGGGTGATGCGGCTTTTGTGGGGTTGTCTTGGGCGGAATTCAAGAAGGAGTTTTTCCTCGAATATCGTACGCAAGCGGATCTTTCCAAATTGCGCAATGAGTTAAGGAACATGCGTCAAGGGTCTTTGGACCTAAACACTCTCAAAACCAACTTTCTCGCCAAAGCGCGTTTTTGCCCAGAGTATGTGGGGAACGATCAATTGTTAATGGAAGACTTTCATGCGACCCTTAGAGATGATTTGAAGGGTAAAATTAGTATTGATCATGTTGAGACCTTTGCTAAGCTTTTGGCGGTGGCGAAGGGGTTTGAAGCGCAAGCTCCGAGTCCGGTTAGTTATGCGCCAAGTAAAAGAAAGTTTGAAGCTTCTAGTTTTTCGAACAAGAAGAGTAAGGGAGCAACCGAAAGTGTCGGTAGCGTGAAGAGGGGTGCTTCTAGTGGTCACATGGTCACATGTTTCAATTGTGGGCAAAAGGGTCACTACTCTCGTGATTGTCCAAAACCGCCTACTAATACAATCACGTGTTTTAATTGTCAAAAAGAAGGGCACCGAAAGTCGGAGTGCCCCGATCTCCGAAATGATCAAGTTAAGAGGATAGAGAAGGCGGCGGGGTCGGCAAGGGGGCGTAATTATTTGATGACCAATGATGAAGCCAAGCAATCCAATGAAGTTGTCTCAGGTACCCTCATGGTTAACCCTAATCCGGCACGGATACTTTTTGATAGTGGTGCTAATTTGTCGTTTGTGTCTCCAAAATTTGTGCCTAAACTTAATAAACCATTAGCTAAGTTAAGTCGTCCGGTAGAAGTCGACATAGCGGATGGCAAGACGGTGCTAGTGGTTGATGTGTCTAAGAATTGTAATGTTGTGTTTGGTTCCGAGAACTTTAATATTGATCTCATTGGAATGACTTTGGGTGATTTCGATATTGTTGTTGGTATGGATTGGCTCGATTGTTATAGAGCCGATATTGCATGCCATGATAAATTCATTCGTGTAAAAGCCCCAAGTGAGGGAGAGTTAATTATTCATGGCGATAGGCGTAGAAGACTTGTGCCGATATGCACTTTTGCACGGGCACGTCATTTCCTTGTTAGTGGTGGCATGGCTTTTCTTGCCCATGTTGTTGATGCTCGTGATGAGCCACCACCCATTCGTGAAATTCCGGTGGTAAGTGAGTTTGATGATGTTTTTCCGGATGAGTTACCGGGTGTTCTGGCGGAAAGACAAGTCGAATTTCGCATTGAGTTGGTTCCGGGAGCTACTCCCATTGCTAAAACTCCTTATCGTTTAGCACCGATGGAAATGCAAGAATTGTTGAATCAAATTCAAGTTACTTGAGAAGGGTTTTATTCGACCGAGTGCTTCGTCATGGGGTGCTCCGGTGTTATTCGTGAAAAAGAAGGATGGAAGTATGCGGATGTGTATCGACTATAGGGAGTTGAACAAGGTGACGATCAAGAATCGTTATCCATTGCCTAGGATTGACGATTTGTTTGACCAACTCCAAGGTGCGACGTATTTATCAAAAATTGACCTACGGTCCGGCTATCACCAAATGCGGGTCCGTGAGGAAGATATTGAGAAAACGGCCTTTCGAACGCGTTACGGGCATTTTGAATTCATGGTTATGCCTTTTGGTCTTACGAATGCACCGGCGGCATTCATGGATCTTATGAACCGAGTGTGCCAACCTATGTTGGACAAGTCGGTAATTGTGTTCATTGACGATATTCTTGTCTACTCTAAGAGCATGACGGATCATGAACACCACTTGCGCGAAGTATTGAAGACGTTGAGAAAAGAGAAGTTGTAAGCTAAATTCTCAAAATGTGAATTTTGGCTAAGGGAGGTTCAATTCCTTGGCCACATTGTGAACAAGGATGGTATTCAAGTGGATCCGGGGAAGATAGAGACGGTGAAGGATTGGGGACGACCGACTACGCCTACGGAAATTCGAAGTTTTCTCGGATTGGCCGGTTACTATCGTCGGTTTATCCAAGACTTTTCCAAGATTGCTTCGCCATTAACTAAGTTGACAAGGAAGAATACGAGATTCAATTGGGAGAACGAGCAAGAAATCGCTTTTCAATTGTTGAAAGAGAAATTGTGCAAAGCTCCGGTCTTAGTATTGCCGGAAGGTGTAGTTGATATGACGGTCTATTGTGATGCTTCCTTGAATGGGCTCGGGTGTGTTCTAATGCAACGAGGTAAAGTCATCGCTTACGCCTCTCGCCAATTAAAGGAACATGAAAAGAGATACCCGACTCATGATCTCGAATTAGCGGCGGTGGTCCATGCTTTGAAAATTTGGCGCCATTACTTGTATCGTGTCAAGTGTACGATTTATTCGGATCACAAGAGTTTGAAACATCTTTTTGATCAACGGGATTTGAATTATCGTCAACGTAGATGGATGGATGTGGTGAAGGATTATGATTGTGAGATACTTTATCATCCGGGAAAAGCGAATGTGGTCGCGGATGCGTTAAGCCGAAAGAGTCACCACCCGGTGTTACGATTGGGATTGTTACGTATGATTATTACTAACGATTTTCTTGAAAAACTTGGTGTGATTCAAATAGAGGCTTACGTTCATAACAAGCATGCGGAACGAATTGTGGGGCAATTGGAATTCATTACGATGGGTTCGCGTGGTTTATTGTTTTTTCAAGAAAGAGTGTGGGTGCCTAAGATGGGTGATTTCCGAAAGGTGCTTCTTGAAGAGGCGCACAAGTCTAAGTATTCCATACATCCGGGTGCGACGAAGATGTACCATGATTTGAAGAAAGATTATTGGTGGCCGGGCATGAAACGCGATGTTGTTAAGTATGTTGAGTAATGCGTCACGTGTTTGCAAGTTAAAGCCGAACACCAAAAGCCGTATGGTAAGTTGCAACTGCTAGAAATTCCGATGTGGAAGTGGGAGCATATTACCATGGATTTTATTACCAAGTTGCCGAAAACGGCAAGAACCCAATTTGACACTATTTGGGTGATTGTCGATAGATTGACGAAGAGTGCGTTGTTTGTTCCTATTAAAGAAGCAATTTCGTCGGAGGCACTCTCGAAGAAGTTCATTAAAGAGGTGATATCGAGACATGGCCTTCCCACGTCTATTGTTTCGGATCGGAACACGCGTTTTACTTCTCGATTTTGGAAGAAGTTTCATGAAGATATGGGTACGAGGGTTAATATGAGTACGGCGTACCATCCTCAAACGGAAGGTCAAACCGAACGTACGAACCAAACATTGGAGGATATGTTACGGGCGTGTATCATTGACTTCGGTGGTAGTTGGGATGAACATTTACCTTTGGTGGAATTCTCGTACAATAATAGTTTTCACTCTAGTATTGGAATGCCACCGTATGAGATGTTGTATGGTAGAAGGTGTCGAACCCCGATTTGTTGGGGTGAAGTGGGTCAAAGAGAATTCGGGAGCACCGACTTGGTATTGGAGACAAATGATAAAATTGATATGATTCGGGAACATTTGAAAAAGGCGCAAGATAGGCAAAAGTCTTACGCCGATAAGCGTAGACGTTTGATCGAATTCCAAGAAGGTGATATGGTGATGCTCAAGGTTTCGCCATGGAAGGGTATCATTAGGTTTCGAAAATGGGGAAAGTTAGCTCCTCTGTTTATTGGGCCGTTTAAGGTTTTAGCTCGTGTTGGTGAAGTCGCGTATCATTTGGAATTACCTGAAGAACTTGCGGGGATCCATAACACATTTCATGTTTCCCACCTCCGTAAGTGTCTTACGGATGATTCTTCATGGATGCATTTAGACGAAATTGAGCTAAACAACAAGTTAGAATACGTTGAAGAGCCGATTGCCATACTCGATGAGATGGTAAAAATATTGCGTAACAAAGAGGTGAGGACCTTTAAGGTCCAATGGCATCGTAGTAAAGGTTCCGAGTTTACTTGGGAGCCCGAAGAATTCGTGTTGGTTTACCTTCCCTCGTGTCATGCGGCTTGGATCGCGAGGACGCGCTCCGATTTAAGTGGGGGAGAGTTGTAACACCCCGTTTTCTCGTGCGCAACTAAAGGTACGTACTTAATCAATAGTACGCTTATAACTTACTCGTTATGTGATTAAATGAACTAAAGTGTTAGTTAGGTGTAAGTGCATATATGTATATGTGTGTATATATATATGGGTATATGCGAATGCGTGCGTATACGTGTTTGTGTATGTGTCGCGATAGTGTTGAGTCGTGTGAGACTTAAGAGCGAAGCTTAGACGTGCATAGGAATAGTGAACGAGGTGTGCTAGTTGTATGAACCTTCGTTTTATGATTTGTTGTCGAAGTGACCAGGAACAGGCCAATGCCGCGCCGCGAGGAATGGGGCCGTGACGCGGCAGACAAAGGTGCCGCGCCGCGGCAATTCTGCAGTTCTTACTCCGAATTCCACTCAAATTAAATAGGGTTTAGGGGCAATTTGGTTTTTTTGCGTGTAGATCTGGTTGGAGCTTTTAATATCAACCACTTATTCTTTATTTCTCATTTCTTTTCCATTTTCTTTCACATCTTCCTCTCAAATCCTAAAACCCACTTAGATTAAACTCAAGATTTGAAGGTGAAGAGTTGTGAATCAACCCTAGGAGCAAGAATTAAAGTTGTTCATCATATCTCTAGCTACACGTTCATAGTCTTGGTAAGTTCTAACTCTAAGTCTTGAGTTTTAACTAGTTTAAGCTAGGGTTTGGTTCTTATGGAACTAGTGTGACCCATTTGAGGGTTAAATGGGTGGGTTTTGGGTTGAATTGTTGAAAGGAAACCCTAAATAGCTATTATCTAGGGTTTGGTCTTGTGATTTGAGGTTTTAAGTGCTAAATGATGTTGTTAGTCATTAATGCACTTTTAAAATGATGAAAGAGTTGTTATTGTGTAAGTTTGACTTGATTTGTGAGTCAAAGAGTCAAAAGAGCACTAGTTGACCTAATCGGGCAAAATGGTTATGAAATACACCAAGTTTATGTTAGTTGATGTTAATAGACCCTAATCACTAGCCATAAATGATTTATGACAAGGAATGGTCATTAATGGGCGGTTTTGGGTAGGTGAGTCATTTAATGCGATCGGGTCATTAAATGCTCAAGGGTTAGAAGTTGGCATTTAATTCAACTAGATTGTATGTTAATAAAATGCATAATGTAATAGGTACGTTACATTGAAGGTTTGCAAGCTCGGTTAGCTTCCATAAGAGTCTTGTGGTGAGTGGAATGATTATGCATATGTGTATATAATGTATTTACTTGTACGAGATTCGATGTGGGTTTAAGTTCAGGCGGTCGATACCACATCGGGTCAATATATGATATGGGTTTAAGTTCGGTCGTTCGATACCATGTCATATATGTGTGTGGGCATGTAGTGTGGGTTTAAAGTTCAGGCGTTCGATACCACATTACACGTGACGGGTGGGTTTAAAGTTCGGGCGATCGATACCACTCCGGGGTTAGCGTCATAATTTGTTGTGCACTAACGGTTGTTGGGAACACCAATGGAAAATTCGAAGTACCATTCCTTGTACTATTGGTTAACCATGGCTATGTGTTTTGCTGTGTGGTATTTTCACATTATTCGAGTTATATATGTTATCGTTGCGCTAGCTTGTGGTCTTGGAGATTTAGCGTTATGCCTTGCGTTGGTATGTCTTTTAAATTGCTAGCGTGTATGAGGTAATTGTGTATGTGATTGCATGTAAGTAGGTTATATATGTATGTGTATAATTATTGAATTCACTAAGCGTTAGCTTACCCTCTCGTTGTTTATCTTTTTAGATGCAGGCGCAGTTAAGGGCAAGGGGGTTATCGGACATTAGGTGTCCCGTGATGATGCTTTGTTGGAGTTTTGATGTTGGCCTAACGTTTTGGGTAGTTTAGTCCCAAACCATGCTCGAAGTGTCGTTTGGATTGTAAACTATCAATCGTAGTGGGTCGAACTTATATTAACTTAATTAGTGGCCTTTGTGCCTTTTGTAAACACTTGAATTGTTGTACGTTTAATGGAATGGTTTACGTATTTAATTGGCGCGTAATTGTGTATTATAAAAAAAAAAATTTATCGTATGGATTACGGGTTGGGTTGTTACAATATCCTTATTGATCAATCCTAGATTAGATTCAATCAAGGATCGAGTACAATGAGGGGTGAAAATGGGTGTTGATGTTGTTTATGGGACCTTATGATCGTCTTTCACTAACATCGAATGATCAATTACCATGTCTCGGTCGTGATGGATTTACCTTAACCAAAATTGTGATAATTCCTCAGGCAAAATCACGAGTGATTCACAAAGGCTAGAGCAAAACATCCAAAATCAACAACCTAAAATGAGAGGTCAAGCTCCCTATTTATAGGTTTAGAATATTCGCGGAAACAATGTCTACGCATACTTTCTTGAACCGCAGTAATTATGCGGGACATCTTCGCAGTATTTGGTTTATACGGGCTTCCGCAATGTGGTAATGTGATGTGCGCGGTCTTGGTTATTTTACGCAACTCTAATTGCACTTGCCTTTGTTTTGCCTTTTGCACTCAAAATATACACATACTGTAGTGACCCGAACTTTTCCATGATTATATATTATATGAGATTCATATTTACATGATTAAATGTTTCCAGCATGTTAAGCAATCAAACGTATTAAGACTTGATTAATTGAAACGGATTTTGTGTTAACGTTTGACCACCCAGTCTGTCCGATGATTCACGAACGTTATAACTTCTATATGACATGATAATATATATATATATGGACATATAGATATGTTTAACATGATGAAATGATATTTAAGTATCTCATTATGTATATTAACAACAAACTATATACATAAAACAAGACTACTAACTTAAGGAATTCAAAACGATATCTATATGTAACGGTTATCATTGTAATAACGTCTTACTATTTATATATCATATTAAGATATATTACCACACTATGTTATCATGATAACATAACAATTTAACATCTCATTAAGTATTACAACAATGGATTAATTACATTTAACAAGATCGTTAACTTAAAGGTTTCGAAACAACACTTACATGTAACGACTAACGATGACTTAACGACTCAGTTAAAATGTATATACATGAAATGTATTAAGATGTATTGATACACTTTTGAAAGACTTCATGACACATATCAAAGTACTTCTAATTAACAAAAATCCTTACAATTATATTCATTCATTTTCATCAACAATTCTACTCGTATGCACCCGTATTCGTACTCGTACAATACACAGCTTCTAGATGTATATACTATTGGTATATACACTTCAATGATCAGCTCTTAGTAGCCTTAATGAGTCACCTAAACATGTGGGAACCATCATTTGGCAACTAGCATGAAATATCTAACAAAACAACAAACTAATGGAACCTTATATGCTAGTCCATAATAACGTTTTTCACCATCACCACAAACACATTCACTTTTCAATTTTCATGTATCAAACACATCTCTCTCAAGTTCTCTATTGATGTTCTAAGTGTTCTTCATCATCTTCATCAAAATCTACATCAATCTAGTTCAAAAATCCTAACTTAGATCAACTTACAAAACAACTACTCAAGAACACATCATGAACACTTTCAAGTTTGCAAGTCTACTTCCAAGCTTTCTAATCCATTCTAAGTAATCATCTAAGATCAAGAAACCTTTGTTATTTACAGTAGGTTATCTTTCTTATTCAAGATAATATTCATATTCAAACTTTGATTCGATTTCTATTAGTAATCTTACTTGAAATTGTTTTCGTGTCATGATTTTACTTCAAGAACTTTCAAGCCATCCAAGATCCTTTGAAGCTCTAGATCATTTCTTGTAATTTCCAGTAGGTTTACCTACTATACTTGAGGTAGTGATGATGTTCATAACATCATTCGATTCATATATATAAAACTATCTTATTCAAAGATTATAACTTGTAATCACTAGAACATAGTTTAGTTAATTCTAAACTTGTTCGCAAACAAAATTAATCCTTCTAACTTAACTTTTAAAATCAACTAAACACATTTTCTATATCTATATGATATGCCAACTTAATGATTTAAAACCTGGAAACACGAAGAACACCGTAAAACCGGACATACGCCGTTGTAGTAAAACCGGGGGCTGTTTTGGGTTGGAAAAATAAAAACTATCTTAATCTTTGAAATTGAAGTTTGTTTTATGAAAAAATGATATTTCATATGAACATGATACTATATCCAAAAATCATGGTTAAACTCAAACTGGAAGTATGTTTTTCAAAATGGTCATCAAGATGTCGTTCTTTCGACGAAAATGACTACCCCTTTCAAAAACGACTTGTAACCTATATTTTAGACTATAAAATTATACTTTTTCTCTTTAGATTCATAAATTTATGTTCATTATGAAACCATAGCAACTTGATTCACTCAAAACGGATTTGAAACGAAGAAATGATGGGTAAAACAAAATTTGATAAATTTGCTAGTTTTAGCTACGAAAATTTTATAACAAATCTATACTAACCATAACTTAACTAACTTATATTGTATTATACATGTAACCTAACATATATTATGTAATCTTGATAGACCACAGACACGTATACAATGTTTTGACATATCATATCGACGTCATATATATATTATTTGGAATGACCGTAAGTCACTCTATATGCGGTAATGCTCGAGTTAACATATAAAGGGTCTAGGTTGATTCTAAAATAATATATATACCTTGAGTTGTGATCGAGTCTGAGACATGTATACAGTGAGTCGTGGATTGATTTGAGATAATATATTTATTTATGTACTACTAACTGTGGACTACTAATTGTGGACTACTAACGTTGGACTGCTAACTAAACAACTTAAATCGTCAACACGTAATAAAAAAAATGTTGTGAATATATTTCAATCATACTTTGATATATATGTATATATTTTATAGGTTCGTGAATCGACCCGTGGCCAATTCTTATTTTCGACGAAGTAAAAATCTGTGAAAGTGAGTTATAGTCCCATTTTTTACTAGCTAATATTTTGGGATGAGAATACATGCAGTTTTCTAAATGTTTTACAAAATAGACACAAGTACTTGAAACTACATTCTATGATGGATTACGAATACCGAATATCACCCTTTTTAGCTTGGTAACCTAAGAATTTGGGAACTGGCCCCAAATTGACGCAAATCCTAAAGATAGATCTATGGGCACTAATGACCCCCATCCTGAGAGTTTGGATGCTTTAGTAATTCGATTTTGTACAGATGTGTTAATCCTGTACGTATACAGATGTGTTAATCCTGTATCTTTGGCGATATTCTATATGCATTATGTTAATGTCGGTTACCAGGTGTTCATCATATGAATGATTTTTATGGCTATTTATGAAGAATGAAATCTTGTGGTCTATTATTACAATCTACGATATAGGTTAAACCTATAACTCACCAACATTTTTGTTGACGTTTTAAGCATGTTTATTCTCAGGTGATTATTAAGAGCTTCCGCTGTTGCATGCTAATTAAACACAAGATTTGGAGTCAGCATGCTTGTATTATATTGTTTAAAAACTGCATTCGGAATTACCTTTTGTTGTAACATATTAATGTAAACCATTATGTAATGGTCGTGTGTAAACGCTATATTTTAGATTATCATTAATTGATAATCTACGCTGTGTCCTTTAAACCTTTGTCAATAAAATAAAGGTTATGGTTTGTTTAAAAAACGAGTGCAGTCTTTGAAAAACGTCTCATATAGAGGTCAAAACCTCGCAACGAAACCAATTAATATGAAACGTTTATAATCCATATGAACGGGAAATTTCACATACATGCCTATCTATATGATCACGTATCTCTCTCTTTCTTTTCCTTAGGTTCACATGTCAGCGACACCATCATTTTCGACTGCCTTCCAGCAACAATCAAATATTTTCTCCTCTCTCTCACTTTGATTTTCTTATTTCCATATTCAATTTCAAAAAACTTAAACATCTAGGGCGCTGCAAAAAGCTACATTGGGAATTCTTTATTTTATTATCCTCTATATATTAAATGACAATCCGTTTTTTTTGTCGTTTTTCTCATACTCAATGTCGTTCCAATATCATCGCCACTTAAATTTTTTTTAGGGTTTACAGAGACTTAATATCTCTATCTATCTTTCTTCTCCATACCGTCACATGTCGGCAACACCACCATTTTCGACAGCGCTCCGACAACAATCAAATGTTTTTTCCTCTCTCACTTTGATTTTTCTATTTCCATATCCAATTTCAAAAACCTTAAACATCTATTGCACTGCAAAAGCTACTTTGGGAATACAAGAATTTCTATACATGCATCAAAAGCATCGATTTCGTCAACAACAAAGGGAAAGGAAAGTTATAGATGCCAAAAAACAATTATGTTTGTCTGATTTTACAGCTTTTGGTTCGTGTTTATCGTT
Source organism: Rutidosis leptorrhynchoides (assembly GCF_046630445.1). Classification (NCBI taxonomy): domain Eukaryota; kingdom Viridiplantae; phylum Streptophyta; class Magnoliopsida; order Asterales; family Asteraceae; genus Rutidosis; species Rutidosis leptorrhynchoides. The sequence continues at coordinate 126,234,981 of NC_092342.1, read as the reverse complement.
GATTGGATATTTATGATATCCATCTTATGTTTCCGTTTATTTTTATTTGTTTTCCTATATTCAAATTTGCGTTGTAGGATTTATGTTTCCGAATAGGTTTGCGGTAATTGGAAGCTGTGGTGCCAAGCTAATTTTCCCAAAAGAATTCTTCTCTTTTTGTTGCAAGTTTTTTTCCCTTCAAAATTTTGTAATTTTTTTATTTTGTTGTTGTAATTGTAACGAAGAGTAGCAATAGTGTGGTTCGTTCTAGACAGTTTACTAGGGGCTTTGTAATGAGAAGTAGTGGTAGTATACTTCAGTCTGTTTCCCAAAGTTCTCAAGTTGGTCTGCAAAAGTTATCAGCCCTGTTACTTCTGATTCATCTATGCAAATGCAATGTTGTCCTCCTAAGCCCATTCAATTTAGAAGGCGAGCTCCCGAAATACGAGAAGGACGCGCGCAAAATACGGATGAAAGTGTCAATGTATGCATTGGTTAACGGATCACTATACCAAAAGAATTTCATGAAGGGTCCTGCGCATTGCATTCTGGACACAGAACCATTACAGCAAAAGTGATACGCTTGAGATATTATTGGCAAACGATAGCCGTTAAATTTTACCGTTGGCGTTCTCGATTTACCTAAATATATCGGCAGACCATGATCTGAAAAAATTTACACTGCCATCTTTCTTTCATTACTTGCATAATAAATCAACCATCTATTTGCAACTTCCAAATACCTCCATTCTCAAAAATGAAGATTCAAGAAATTGATTAGAAGGAGAACCCAAAAAACTTTATTGCCAACCGATTAAAATGCCCAGATTCTAAAATTCCCAAGCCTCTGGCCAAGAACGATGCCATACCAGAAACTTCTGAGGAAACAGAAAGAAATAAGCATAAACTTATTTCATCCACTCCTTTCCAAAAGAAAAGGGCTAGGTAAAGTGCGAAGGATCTTGTGGAAACCTCGGTGATTGCAGACTATATCTCGGAGCTAAAGACCAGTAAGTGTGCTCACGCTTATTAATTTATCTTATGAATATTTTTATCAATGTTACTTAATCTGTTTTGTGCGCTTTTTGAAGCTGACCAAACTGGCAGCCCTATTGAACAAAGCCAATTGTCCATTGCTAAATATGAGGATATATTCAGCACTCCTCCAAGCGTTATTAGGACGGTTTTCCTGGGTATTTATGCGCTTCTTCATCTTCTACAATGGAACAACACCAGCAAATGAAACTGGCTATACCAGATGACCTACGCCATGAGTTTAGTAAATTAACCTCCGGAGACGCACATAACTATTTTGTGCAAAAATTTTACATGGCCTTCAACTCTGCGTTCGACATGATTGCTTGGCAAGAGCAATTTTATGACATTCTAAAGAGTGAGAAGCTCCAATTTGAAACCGAGCATGACAAGAAGTGTTTCTCCCTTTCCGTAGAGCATCAAGCTGCCAATGAAGCTGCAGAAAACCTGAAGAAGCAATTGTCTACCAAGGCAATTGATGAAAACAACTTGAAAGCGGCCAACGATGAAAGAAGAAATTCTCAAACTCTCCACCGACGTGATGAAGCCCTGTCCGCCAAGTCAACTGCGGAGTTAAATTTTTCAAACTTCGCCAGCATTTGCCCCTTTTGGCAAAAGGTAATGGATTCTCAACCTGTCTCTCAACGCTTTGATTCGTACGTTGATGCACTTCAGCAACGCGAACGGGTGAACTTTTTGTCTCAACTTTCTCAAATATGTGATATACCAGAACCGCTACCAAAAGAATTAGCGGATCTCATTTGCCTTCTTGAAGAGGCACAAAAAGTGTTTGAGCATGCAAAGGCCCCATCCCTAGACTTATTTCTATAAGTGAAAATAAGGATGCAACTGTCGGAGACATTATTAACCTCGACTTAGATAGCGAATAATAGGGATGATGTTGTAAGCGCGATGTTGAGCCCATAAGATTTAGGGTCGCATCAATCTTCTTTGATTTTACTAATAAAGTTCCTTTATATTTTCAATTGCAATTGTTTACATTTATCTAGCTCTTTGTTTCTTTTAATATTCATAATTTCTAGACTTTTCCTTTGCAATTTCGATATTCATTATTGTGAACATAACAAATTCTTACTTTTGCGAAACAATCTTTTTTCTGTATAATTATATACATTATGAACCTTCTAAGTCCACCGAGGCGATCCTTAGGAAAAAATGCGTTTATAATACGCCAAGTATTTAGTGCGAAACATCTAAGCTGAGCTAACTCAAAAACTTAGGAAAGTAATATGCTTAAGTTGCCGCATTTCACCAACACATATAATATGTTATGATTCATTAAAGCGGACTTTTCCATCGCTTGGGCAATTACTGCGTTATTACTTATTTTTATGGACTTAACCAGTCTTTGATAGAGTTGCAAAGTTAAAACGCAGATCTATACTTGATGAAATGCAATATATGTTATCCATTTGCGAAAACTATGAATACATTTCTCAATGCGTAGTTACAATATTTCTTTTTGAATTTTCACACAAATGTAATCACGCAATCAGGGACTACACATAATACCATTTTAACAACGTAGCATACCATGCATTTAGGATATGTCTTCCTTCGACGTCTACTAGCTTATAAGAACTAACCACGTTTATTTTCTTTATTTGGTAAGGACCATCCCAATTAGGTCCCAACTTCCCAACATTTTCTGCGCGACTTGCTTCATTGTTTCTCAAAACCCACTCGCCAACATCAAAGGCTAATGCACGCACATTCTTTTTGTAATATTTTGCAATTTGTTGCTTGTTGTTTGCTTCTCTTATCGCAGCATTTAATCTGCCTTCTTCAACAAAATTTAAAGAATTGCGCAAAGATTCATTATTCGCATCCTCATCAAAATTGGCAACCCTATGCATTGGCACGAGGATTTCAGCAGGTTCAGTTTCCTCTGAACCATACACAAGACTAAAGGGTGTTTCACCAATACTCTTTTTAAAAGTTGTGCGATGCGCCCATCATACATTAGAGAGTTCATCCACCCATCCAGTGCGTTTCTCATTTAAGCGCTTTTTAATTCCACTAACTATGTCGCGATTAGTGACTTCGCATAGCCCATTAGCTTGTGGATGCGCAACTGAGGTAAACTTTTGGATGATGTTCATATCTGTGCACCAGCTTTTAAAAGGATCTTTCGCTATCTGCGCACCATTATCACTAACAATTATGCGAGGAATACCAAATTGACAAATATATATTCCCACAAAAAATTTCGCACCTGCACTCCCGTGATTGTGCGTAATGCCTTTGCTTCTACCCACTTGGTGAAATAGACAATTGCCACAATTAAGAATTTTACGTTCCTTGCTCCCGCAGGAAAAGGTCCCACAATATCAAAGGCCCATTTATAAAATGGCCATGGGGAATTTACCGGAATCAAGTCATGCTTTGACTTTCTATTTTGCGATGCATGCCGTTGGCAACTTTTGCATCTTTTTACTGTTTTTGCCACATCGCGATATAAGGTTGGCCAAAAGTAACCCATTCGCATTATTTTAGATGCAACAGTCTTATAACCAGAATGAAGTGCGCACGAACCATTATGTACCTTATTGTAACATCCCGTTTTCCTCGAATATGACTCAAGGTGCGTATTTAACCTCGTGTACGTTTAATATTGCATCTATGGTCATTTGTTTATAGTTTAAATGTTAGAAAATGTTGAAAATGGTGTGATCAGGCCTCCTGTCATGTCTTGGTACTATGCATCGCGTTTCAGCTCGTCACGATACGCGACAGGTCAAGCTGGAACGTGACAGGTTAAAATCCTTCAACCTGTCCACTTTGACGCGTTCTGGTGAGGATTATCGCATTCTGGTTGTTGCGTAATGCGACAGATTGTCGCGAAACGCTACAGAGGTCGCTGTTTTACTTTTTTGTCCATTTTAAATGGAATCTTTTGGGAGTGTTTAGGCCTTTTCACTTATGTCCGGTTTTAGAGACTTAAAGGCTGGTTTAAGCTTATCCTAAAACATTAAACACTTTCTCAACCACATCCCATTCAATTTTAGAGAGAGGGAGCTAGGGTTTAGTGAGACAAAGCTCATTTGGAGAAGAAGAAGACCGAATCTCACCGAACCCAAGTTTTAAAGTTGTTCCTTGCGTCTCTAGCTACAGTTTGATAGTCTTGGTAAGTCTTAACTCTATGTTTTGAGTTTTAATTAGTTTATGCTAGGGTTTGGTTCATTTGGAACTTGTATGACCCATTTGGAGGTAAAATGGGTGGGTTTTGGGTTAGATTGATGAAAGTAAACCCTAATAGCCATAATCTAGGGTTTGGTCTCATGAATTGAGATTTGTAAGGGTTAATTGTGTTGTTAGGCATTAAAACACTTGTTTAATGTTGAAAGAGTTGTAAATGGGTCATGTTTGACCAAGTTTGTGGGTATAAGTGTTAAAATGGGTCAAATGGGTAATGATTGGCCTAATTGGGTGAAATGGGTATGAAATACCCTAAGTTGGTGTTAGTAGACTCTAATCACTAGCTTTTAGTGATTAATAATGAGTCTCGGCCTTTGATGGGCTGTTTTGGTGTAAATGGGTCATTTAATGCATTTGGGTCATCAAATGCTCAAGAGTTAAGTAATGTGGTTAGTTCCACTAGTTGTGTATTGAATGTGTGCTTATGTATTATGTACTTTTCTCGAAGCATACGGAAGCATTAAATCACCACCGAAGTGTTAAGGTGAGTGGGATAATTATATGCGTGCATATATGATGTATTTATTTGTGAAGTATGAGTTGTGAAGTGTCGATGTGTTAAGACACCACTTCTCACGTGGCGAGTGAAGTGTTGATGTGTTAAGACACCACTCGGGAGTGAAGCATCGATGTGTTAAGATGCCACTTCGAGAGATGTAGCGAGTGAAGTGTCGATGTGCTAAGACACCACTCGGGGTGAAGTGTCGAAGTGTTAAGACACCACCCGGGGTGAAGTATCGATGTGTTAAGATGCCACCCGTGGGGTTAGTGTACGAGGTGTTAAGTGCACTAATGGTTGTTATGAACTCCGACGGTCCTTTAAATACCGTTCCCTCGTTCGATTGGTTAACCATGGTTGTGTGTGTGGATTGTAACATATTATATTGTTTATACTATATGCTATTGTTATGCTAGCTCGTATGGTGGAAGGTTTAGTATTATACTTGTGATGGTATGATTATTTATATTGCTAGCATGTATGCGGTAAATGCGTAAGTGATTGCAAGTAAGTAGGTTGTATATGTATTCGTATAATTGTTGCACTCACTAAGCATTAGCTTACCCCTCACGTTGTTTATCTTTTTAGATGCAGGTGCAGACAAAGGAAAGGGGGTTATTGGATACTAGTTCCCCGTGTTGGTTTAATGTGAAGCTTTTGAAGTTAGCCTAGCGTTTTGGTAGTTTAGCCCCAAACCATGCTCGAAGTGTTGTTTGGATTAAAACTATCGTTTTTGAATGGGTCAAACTTGTATTACATTTGTTGATGACCTTCGTGCCTTGTGTAAAATATTAAACTTGTTGTATGTTCTAATGAAACGTGGGGAATGGTTTACATCATTTAATTGGCGCGTAAATGTGTATTATAAAAAAAAATTTATCGTATGGAATACGGGTTGGGTTGTTTCAAGTGGTATCAGAGCATGGTCTAAGGGATTTAGGCAACTTGAGATAGGTACCTAGACTTAGACTTTATTGTGTGTGCGCTTTATGCGGGACTTGTAGGGCTTCTGGTCGGATCAGGAATTGTTAGTGCATAGGCTTTTGTGAACTAACCTTGCGCTATTTGTTTGGTGTTGTATTTGCAATCATCAAGCGAGATAGACATTGTACTAGTGAGTTAATGCGATGTGCTCGCGTAGTAATGACTAGCTACCATTATTACGAGTGCAAATTGTGTCAAACAAGCGATGTACGACGATTGTTGAGCAAGATGGGGCGGTACGATGTATACATTTATATATGTGTCAAGTCTTTTGTTTCGTTGTTTAATCTCTTCCATTTTATAGAATGAAGATGAGAAACGGACACGACACCGAAAATGGGGGCACGAGCGAGGACCCCGAATTCACGGCCAAAGTTGAGGCCATTTTGAAAAGTCATCATGCGTCTTTCCTTGAAGATGTTAAGAAAATGTTTCTACATACGATTGATGAACAATTAGTCAACGTAGTAAAGGAGCAAATTAAAGTTGTCCTTCAAGGGGACAATGTCGGGAGACGAGACTTTTTCTATAAGAATTTTAAAGATGCTCAACCTCCTACTTTTGAGGGCGAAAGAGACCCGTTAAAGAGTGCCCGGTGGATCTCCGATATGGAGGGGGCTTTCGAACTTGTGAATGCCCTCTTGATAAAAAGGCGAGGTATGGTAGTAGCATGTTAAGAGGTGACGCTAAATTGTGGTGGGATGCGAAAATCCAACTTTATGGTGAAGAACAATGTATGGATTTTACTTGGGAAGAGTTTAAGGCGGAGTTTTTCCAGGAGTACCGAACTTCGGCCGATCTTACTAGACTTAAGGATGAGTTGCGTTCCCTGAGGCAAGGGTCGATGGAATTGAACACTCTTAAATCCGTTTTCTTGTCAAAAACCCAGTTTTGCCCGGAGTATGTCGGGAATGATAAAATGTTGAAGGAAGACTTCTATCGAATCTTGAATGACAATTACCAAGAGAAGATTAGTGTGAACGTGGTGAAGAGTTTTGATGAGTTGTTTGATATGGCCAAAGGTTTCGAGTGGCTCATCTTGAGAAAGAGTGGCTTTACCTTGGGCAAAAAGAAGTTTGAAGCCACTAGTCATTCGAACTTTTTTAACAAGAAGCACAAGAAGGGCTCCGAGAGTGTTGGTAGTGTGAGGAGGGGTGCTTCCGGTGACTTTACTTATGCTTGCTACAATTGTGGGCAAAGGGGGCACATGGCTCATGAGTGCCCGAAACCATCATCCACAACCAAGCTCACTTGTTTTAATTGCGGTAAAGAAGGGCATAAGAATCCGGAGTGTCCCGATTTACAGGGTGATCATGTTAAGAGGTTAGAGAAGGCGGTGGGCACGACATAGGGGCGAAATTATTTGATGACGAATGACGAAGCCAAGCAATCTAATGAAGTCGTCTCAGGTACTTTCATGGTTAACTCTAGTCCGGCACGTATGCTTTTTGATAGTGGTGCTAACTTGTCGTTTGTGTCTCCAAGATTTGTGCCTAAGTTAAATAAACCGCTAGCTAAGTTAAGTCATCTGGTAGAAGTCGAAATAGCGGATGGTAAGACGGTGTTAGGGGTTGATGTTTGTAATGATTGTAATGTTGTGTTTGGTACCGAAACATTTAAGATCGATCTCATTCCGATGATTTTGGGTGATTTCGATATTGTTGTTGGTATGGATTGGCTCGATCGTTATAGAGCCGATATTGCATGCCATGATAAATTCATTCGTGTGAAGACCCCAAGTGGGGGAGAGTTAATTATTCATGGTGATAAGCGAAGAAGACTTGTGCCGATATGCACTTATGCACGGGCACGTCGTTTCCTTGTTAGTGGCGGCATGGCTTTTCTTACCCATGTTGTTGATACTCGTGATGAGCCACCATCCATTCGTGAAATTCCGGTGGTTAATGAATTTGAAGACGTTTTTTCGGATGAGTTACCGGGTGTTCCAGCGGAAAGACAAGTTGAATTTCGCATTGAGTTGGTTCAGGGCTACTCCCATTGCTAAAACTCCTTATCGTTTAGCGCCGACGAAAATGCAAGAATTTTTAAATCAAACCCAAGAGTTGCTTGAAAAGGGTTTTATTCGACCGAGTTCCTCGCCATGGCGTGCTCTAGTTTTATTTGTTAAGAAGAAAGACGGTAGTATGCGGATGTGCATCGATTATCGGGAGTTGACCAAAGTGACGATCAAGAATCGTTATCCATTACCTCGGATTGACAATTTGTTTGACCAACTCCAAGGTGCAACGTATTTTTCTAAGATTGACTTACGGTCCGGCTATCATCAAGTACGGGTCCGTGAGGAAGACATAGAGAAAACGGCTTTTCGAACGCGATATGGGCATTTTGAGTTCATAGTTATGCCTTTTGGTCTTACGAATGCACCGGCGGCATTCATGGATATTATGAACCGAGTGTGCCAACCTATGTTGGACAAGTCGGTAATCGTGTTCATTGACGACATACTTTTTTATTCTAAGAGTATGAAGGAACATGAACACCATTTGCGTGAAGTGTTGAAGACATTGCGGAAGGAGAAGTTGTGTGCTAAATTCTTCAATTGTGAATTTTGGCTAAGGGAAGTTCAATTGTAGTCGGTCATCCCCAACTCTTCACCGTTCCTTGGCCATATTGTAAATAAAAAAGGTATTCAAGTAGATTCGGGGAAGATAGAAACGGTGAAGAGTTGGGGACGACCGACTACGCCTATGAAGATCCGAAGTTTTCTCGGATTGGCCGGTTATTATCGTCAGTTTATCCAAGACTTTTCTAAGATTGCTTCTCCTTTGACGAAGTTGACAAGGAAGAACATAAGGTTCAACTGGGAAAACGAGCAAGAAATTGCTTTTCAATTGCTAAAAGAGAAGTTGTGTCAAGATCCGGTGTTAGTGTTGCCGGAAGGGGTAAAAGACATGACGGTTTATTGTGATGCTTCTTTAAATGGGCTTGGGTGTGTTCTAATGCAAAGGGGTAAAGTTATCGCTTACGCCTCTCGACAATTAAAGGAACACGAAAAGAGATACCCGACTCATGATCTTGAATTGGCGGCGGTGGTACATGAGTTAAAAATTTTGCGCCACTACTTGCAGGGTGTCAAGTGTACAATTTATTCGGATCATAAGAGTTTGAAACATCTCTTTGATCAACGAGATTTGAATTATTGTCAACTTAGGCGGATGGATGTGGCAAAGGATTACGATTGTGAAATACTTTATCATCCGGGGAAGGCGAACGTGGTTGCAGATGCGCTAAGTCGAAAGAGTCAACATCCGGCAATACTAGTAGTATCGTTACGCATGATCATTACTAACGATTTCCTTGTAAAGCTTGGTGAGATTCAAATAGAAGCGTATTTTCACAACAAGCGTGAGGAACGAATCGTGGGGCAAACGGAGTTCATTACTTTATGCCCGCATGGTTTGTTGTCTTTTCAAGGAAGAGTGTGGGTGCCTAAGATGGGTGATTACTAACGGGTGCTGCTTGATGAAGCACATAAGTCAAAGTATTCCATTCATCCGGGTGCAACGAAAATGTACCTTGATTTAAAGAAGGAGTATTGGTGGCCGGGCATGAAACGTGATGTTGTTAAGTATGTTGAACAATGCGTCACATGTTTGCAAGTTAAAGCTGAACACCAAAAGCCGTACGGTAAGTTACAACCATTGGAAGTCCCGAAATGGAAATGGGAGCACATTACCATGGACTTCATTACAAAGTTACCAAAGATGTCGAGAACCCAATATGATACGATTTGGGTGATAGTTGATCGATTGACGAAGAGTGCTTTGTTTCTTCCCATTCGGGAAACGATATCGTTGGAGACTTTGTCGAAGTTGTTTATCAAAGAGGTGATATCAAGACATGGGGTTCCTATATCTATTGTTTCGGATCGAGATACTCGTTTCACTTCTCGGTTTTGGAATAAGTTTCATGAAGATATGGTTACTCAATTGAAAATGAGCACGGCGTATCATCCTCAAATGGACGGTCAAACCGAACGTACAAATCAGACGTTGGAGGATATGTTAACGGTGTGTGTTATTGATTTCGGTGGTAGTTGGGATGAGCACTTACCATTGGTGGAATTCTCGTACAATAATAGTTACCACACTAGTATTGGAATGCCACCTTATGAGATTCTTTATGGGCGTAGGTGTCGAACTCCTATTTGTTGGGGTGAAGTGGGACAACGAGAGATCGGGAGTACCGATTTGGTCCTAGAGACGAATAGTAAAATTGAGATGATTCGGGCTCGACTTAAGGCGGCGCAAGATTGACAAAAATCTTATGCCGATAAAGGGAGGCGAACGATTGAGTTTCAAGAAGGCGAAATGGTGATGCTTAAAGTTTCGCCATGGAAAGGAGTTATTCGGTTTCGAAAACGAGGAAAGTTAGCTCCTCGGTTTATTGGTCCTTTCAAGGTTTTGGCACGTGTTGGTGGGTTGCTTATAGACTAGAGTTACCCGAAGAGCTTGCGGGGATTCATAATACGTTTCATGTTTCCCATCTCCGCAGGTGTCTTGCGGATGACTCGACTTGGGTGCCGTTAGATGAGATTACGTTGAATAATAAGTTAGAGTATGCCGAAGAGCCGATTGCAATCCTTGATGAGAAGGTTAAAATGTTGCGGAACAAAGAAGTTAGAACTTTCAAGGTGCAATGGCGACATCGAAAGGGTTCCCAGTTTACATGGGAAACCGAAGAGTTCATTTTGGTTTATCTTCCGGCTTGTCATGTGGCTTGGATCGCGAGGATGCGCCCCGATTCAAGTGGGGGAGAGTTGTAACATCCCGTTTTCCTCGAATATGACTCAAGGTGTGTATTTAACCTCGTGTACATTTAATATTGCATCTATGGTGGTTTGTTTATAGTTTAAATGTTAGAAAATGTTGAAAATGGTGTGATCAGGCCTCCTGTCGCGTCGGGGCACTATGCATCGTGTTTCAGCTCTTCGCGATACGCGACAGGTGAAGCTGGAACGCTACAGGTTAAAATCCTTCAACCTGTCCACTTTTTCGCGTTCTGGTGAGGATTGTCGTGTTCTGGTTGTCGCGTAACGCGACAGATTATCGTGAAACGCAACAGAGGTCGCTGTTTTACTTTTTTGTCCATTTTAAATGGAATCTTTTGGGGGTGTTTAGGTCTTTTCACTTATGTCCGGCTTTGGAGACTTAAAGGCTGGTTCAAGCTTATCCTAAAACATTAAACACTTTCTCAACCACATCCCATTCAATTTTAGAGAGAGAGAGAGAGCTAGGGTTTAGTGAGAGAAAGCTCATTTGGAGAAGAAGAAGACTGAATCTCGCCCGAACCCAAGTTTTAAAGTTGTTCCTTGCGTCTCTAGCTACACTTTGATAGTCTTGGTAAGTCTTAACTCTATGTTTTGAGTTTTAATTAGTTTATGCTAGGGTTTGGTTCATTTGGAACTTGTATGACCCATTTGGAGGTAAAATGGGTGGGTTTTGGGTTAGATTGATGAAAGTAAACCCTAATAGCCATAATCTAGGGTTTGGTCTCATGAATTGAGATTTGTAACGGTTAATTGTGTTGTTAGGCATTAAAACATTTGTTTAATGTTGAAAGAGTTGTAAATGGGTCATGTTTGACCAAGTTTGTGGGTATAAGTGTTAAAATGGGTCAAATGGGTAATGATTGACCTAATTGGGTGAAATGGGTATGAAATACCCTAAGTTGGTGTTAGTAGACTCTAATCACTAGCTTTTAGTGATTAATAATGAGTCTCGGCCTTTGATGGGCGGTTTTGGTGTAAATGGGTCATTTAATGCATTTGGGTCATCAAATGCTTAAGAGTTAAGTAATGTGGTTAGTTCCACTAGTTGTGTATTGAATGTGTGCTTATGTATTAGGTACTTTTCTCGAAACATACGGAAGCATTAAATCACCACCGAAGTGTTAAGGTGAGTGGGATAATTATATGCGTGCATATATGATGTATTTATTTGTGAAGTATGAGTTGTGAAGTGTCGATGTGTTAAGAAACCACTTCTCACGTGGCGAGTGAAGTGTCGATGTGTTAAGACACCACTCGGGAGTGAAGCATCGATGTGTTAAGATGCCACTTCGAGAGATGTAGCGAGTGAAGTGTCGATGTGCTAAGACACCACTCGGGGTGAAGTGTCGAAGTGTTAAGACACCACCCGGGGTGAAGTATCGATGTGTTAAGATGCCACCCGTGGGGTTAGTGTATGAGGTGTTAAGTGCACTAATGGTTGTTATGAACTCCGACGGTCCTTTAACCATGGTTGCGTGTGTGGATTGTAGCATATTATATTGTTTATACTATATGCTATTGTTATGCTAGCTCGTATGGTGGAAGGTTTAGTATTATACTTGTGATGGTATGATTATTTATATTGCTAGCATGTATGCGGTAAATGCGTAAGTGATTGCAAGTAAGTAGGTTGTATATGTATTCGTATAATCGTTGCACTCACTAAGCATTAACTTACCCCTCTCATTGTTTATCTTTTTAGATGCAGGTGCGGACAAAGGGAAGGGGGTTATTGGATACTAGTTCCCCGTGTTGGTTTAATGTGAAGCTTTTGAAGTTGGCCTAGCGTTTTGGGTAGTTTAGCCCCAAACCATGCTCGAAGTGTTGTTTGGATTAAAACTATCGTTTTTGAATCGGTCAAACTTGTGTTACATTTATTGATGGCCTTCGTGCCTTGTGTAAAATGTTAAACTTGTTGTATGTTCTAACGAAACGTGGGGAATGGTTTACATCATTTAATTGGCGCGTAAATGTGTATTATAAAAAAAAATTATTTTATCTTATGGAATACGGGTTGGGTTGTTTCACTTATTAACAATTAACTCTACCTCCGCTGGTCCTACACACCGCATTAACGGTCCGTAGTAAGATTTTCCGTATAAGACATCATTTTCAATAATATACATAGGCGATCTCACGCGCACCAATCGGGCCTCTTTTTTGTCTTCAGGTAGTGTATTATTGTGCAGATATTAAATGATAGGATCCATCCAATCTGGTTGTATTACTTCAACAACCGCAACAACTAATCCGCCATCAATTGCTTTATTGGGTAGTTCTTCAACCCACACTTGTTTTTGAAAATCCGAAAAAGTTAAAGCTGCCAATTTACTTAATGCGTCTGCCTTTTTATTTTGGCTTCTTGAAACTTGTGTAAGCTCAAAATGCTCGAACTTTTCTGCTACCTCTTTTAACAGTTTAAAGTACTTTTGGATAGAGTCTTCATGTGCGTCGATTGATCCATTGAATTGATTTGAAACCAGCTGTGAATCAACATATGCGCGTAATTTTGTAACTTTCATTTTATGCGCAATATTTAACCCAGCAAGTAGCGCTTCATACTCAGCTTCATTATTTGTAACATCGAAATTAAAGCGCAATGTGTATGTGTGCTCTTCACCACTTGGACTTGTTAAAAATAATCCCGCACTTGTGCATGATGCACCATCAGTAAACAAATCCTAAGTTTCTAGGTTGTTCTTTCATGGATTACCTCCAATTCAGCAGTCATTTATGTGAGATAATTCGCAAGAACTTGCCCCTTTACAGAAGTCCACGGAAGATAAGCTATTTATATGATCCTAACTTAATTACCCATTTAGCAAGTCTTTTAGATATCTCATGTTTATTTAAAACCTGTTTAACCGGCATATCAGTTAAAACATGAATATGATGTCCCTGGAAATACCTTCGCAATTTTTTTGAAGTTAAAAGTAGCGGGTATACAAACTTTTCCATCGGCGCATAGTTGATTTCACTTCCTGTGAGTGCCTTACTAACGAAGTGAATTGGTTTTTGCGTTTTTTCGCGTTCTGCTACTAAAACTTATCCAAAAGCCTCGTTTGCAATTGAAACATAAAGATACAGTATTTCGCCATCTGCAGGCACTGTGAGCGTAGGCAATGTTGAGAGTAACTTTTTCATCTCTTAGAATGCGCTTTCTGCTTCATCCGTCCATACAAAAATTTTCTGGTTTAAGCATCCTTTTAGCGTCCGAAAGAAAGGAAATTGTCTTTTCGCTTCTTTTGATAAGAACATGGTTAATGCCGCTAACTTGCCTGTTAGACTTTGCACTTCTTTTATTTTTTTGGGCGCAGTCATATTCTCTATTGCAGCTATCTTTTTGGGATTAGCCTTAATGCCCTGCTCAGTAACATAATATCCCAAAAACTTTCCCTCTTTTTCTCTAAAACTACACTTTGATGGATTTAGCTTCATGTTAATTCTTCGTAAATTCTCAAATGTTTCTTTGATATCAAGTATGTTGCGTTTTGCTTTTAATGACCAAGTCATCTACGTACGCTTCAAGATTGCGCCCTATTTGACTTTCAATGTACTATCTATCAGCCGTTGATATGTTGCACCAGCATTCTTAAGTCCGAAGGGCATCTTGATATGGCAGAAGATGCCTTTGCCAATGCAGTTTTATCCTCATCTTCTTCTGCCATTGAGATTTGATGGTACCCTTTATATGCATCCAAGAAGCACTTATAAGGGTATTCATGCAGTGATTCCACCTTCCAATCTATTTCAGGAAGCGGATAATTATCCTTAGGGTAGGCTTTGTTAATATCTTCAAAATCTATGCACATCCGCCATGATCTGTCAGGCTTTTTAACGAGCACTAGGTTTGCGACCCACATTTGATACTTTACTTCTCGCAGAATTCTTGCGTTAACGAGCTTTGTTACTTCACCGCACAACCATTTCAAACGATCTGGAGCCATACCCCTACGCTATTGAATGATTGGTTTTAACGCAGAATTTGCATTAAGTTTGTGTTCTGCAATTTCTTGCGGAACACCAGTCATGTCTTGTTCACACCATGCAAAGAATCCATGTGTGCCATAAGCAATTGCAAAAAAAAAAAAATTCTTCGCATCAGCATTTATATCACTACCAATTTTAATTGTTTGCTCTGGATATGCACGATATATCATAACCATATAATCTTTTGCGCCTGCCTTTTCTATAACCGCCCCGTGCGTATTAACTGTTGCGCAAATTGGTTTTATATCTGTGAAATTCATTGTTGCAACTCCTTTGCATGTTGTAAACATTATCATTCCATGTATTGTCGAGGAAATGATACCAAGTTTGCATAGCGCAGAACGCCTTAACATCATGTTGTAACGAGAGGTAGACCGCATAACATACAAATTTAGTCATGCTTGGCGTACTAGATTTGCGTCTAACTTATCAATAAGCTTAATGTGTAGCGATAATTGACCCAAAGGCCATGCAGATTCTCCTGCAAAGCCAGATAATAAAACCGCAGTAGGCGTTAACTCTGCCTTGATGCTTTCTGGCAATTTACGAAAACATTGTTCATATATTATGTCTACGCTGCTTCGAGTGTCTACATGCACTTTCATGATTGTTATCCCTGTGTTCACAATTTTGCACAATATAATTATTGGCTCATCATAATTTTGCACTGGTGGAAACGTTATTGGCGAAAACTGCCATTTTTCTATCGTTTCTGCGCTTTTCTTTTTTTGAGCCTTTTTCTTTTTCTGGACCATGCTTATTATTTGCATTTCTTGCATATTTTGACTTTTATCAGAGAAGATGTTAGCCACAAGAGCTTTTTGGTTTTGTTGCACCCTTGTCCTTGCATTCGACCTTTTTTACATGTTTATCGGATTTAGCGCAACATCTTTGTACGAAACAATTGACCATTGCGCACTTTCGTTTTCTGTAGTTTGTGAAGTTTCCTCTTTTTCATAAAGAGAAATGGATATTCCCGGCCATTTGCGCGTTAGTTTTGCGATATCCTTAGTCTGCGGATTATTTTTTAATTTGTTATTTCGCTGACACTGAAGTTTTGACATTTTCGCAGTATTCTTAGCAGCTGCATTTTAGCAATATTCTTTCATTTTCTTGCTCAATTAAGAATTTGTATAGAATTCACACACTATAGGATGTATCAACTTGCAATTTACAAACAAGAGCACGATCAGAATTGATTTCCGAATCTAATCATTCAATTTCACGAAAGTAAATTTTTCGAATTCAATTCTAATTCGAGTCCCACGGATGGCGCCAATTGATTAATCCTAGATTATATTCAATCAAGGATCGAGTGCAATGAGGGGTGGAATGGGGTGTTGATGTTTTTTAAGGGACCTTATGATCGTCTTTCACTAACATCGAATGATCAATCACCATGTTCCGGTCTTGATGGATTTACCTTAACCAAAATTGTGATAATTCCTCGCGCAAAATCACGAGTGATTCACAAAGGCTAGAGAAAAACATCTAAAATCAACAACCTAAAATGAGAAGCCAAGCTCCCTATTTATAGGTTTAGAATCTTCACGAAAGCAATGTATGCGCATACTTTCTTAAACCGCAGTAATTATGCGGGACATCTTCGCAGTATTCTTATGCGGGCTTCTGCAATGTGGTAATGTGATGTGCACGGTCTTTGTTATTTTACGCAACTCTGATTGGACTTGCCTTTGTTTTGCCTTTTGCACATAAAATATACATATACATGCCCATGTATATCATCACTTATCTCTCTCTTTCTTTTCCTTAGGGTCACATGTCAGCGACACCATCATTTTCGACTGCCTTCCAACAACAATCAAAGATTTTCTCCTCTCTCTCACTTTGATTTTCTTATTTCAATATTCAATTTCAAAAAACTTAAACATCTAGGGCGCTGCAAAATGCTACATTGGGAATTCTTTATTTTATTATCCTTTATATATTAAATGACACTCAGATTTTTGTCATTTTTCTCATACACAATGTCGTTCCAATATCATCGCTACTTAAATTTTTTTTAGGCTTTACAGAGACTTAATATCCATATCTCTATTTCTTCTCCATACTGTCACATGTCGATAACACCGCCATTTTCGATAGCCCTCCGACAACAATCAAAGTTTTTCTCCTCTCTCACTTTGATTTTCCTATTTCCATATCTAATTTCAAAAACCTTAAACATCTATGGCGCTGCACAAAGCTACTTTGGGAAAACAAGGTTTTCTATACATGCATCAAAAGAATCGATTTCGTCAACAACAAAGGGAAAGGAAAGCTATAGATGCAAAAAAACAATTATGTTTTGTAAGACCCGTTTATTCGTACGATGTATATATGAAGAGCACGTACAACATATAACGAATATATATATATATGAAGGGTGAAGTTGTCTTTTTGCTTGTGGACGGTTTGAGGGCCACATATCTGGCCAAAATCTTATCCCCACCTCATTTTCTTCATTCTCTTTCCCTCCCACTCACAAACCAAACCCTAGAGAGAGTAAAGGGTTTAGAGAGAGAAAGCTCGAATCGGGGAAGAAGAAGAGTGTTTTGGGTCAGATCACAAGAGTTAAAGTTGTTCTCCTCGTTCACGGGTATGTTGTAGTAGTGATGGTATGTTCTAACTTTGAAATTCATCTTTATGATTTGATACTCAAGTTAGGGTTTTGAGCTTTTTAGTTGTAAAACCCATCTAGATGATGAAGTGGGTTTATGGAAACTAGTTATTTTTGATACATGGTGGGTTGTGGGTTGGTTGATGATTTGGCCATGATTAGGCTTTGATTTTAGGTGTAATCACTTAGTTTAGTGATTATGGAAGTATTGAAACCCATTTGGGGATGTTTGAAAGGCTAGTTTTGAATTGAGTCAAAATTAGGGTTTATGTGTCAAATTGGGTAAAAGAAGTGTTTAACACTTGTGATTTGGTTTAATTGGTGTATTAGGGCCATTTTCACTTGTGTTAGTGATTATTGGTTAGTTTGGACATTTTTGGGACTTATGTCAAAATGGGTGAATTGAATTAGGTCAAATTTGGTAATGACACTAATTTTGGATTAAATGGATGTTAAACGCGATTGTTAAGTGTTAAATGGCGATTTTGTATGAATGTAATCGTGGGAAGTGTTTTTGGGTTAAAATGACATTTTAACAAAAGTCAAATGTGGTCAAAAGTAATATGGGTTAATATTGCACGTGTTGGGGTTTTTGGTGCAATTGGCGTTTGAAATGATTACTACCTAAGTAGTAATTTAGTGTTAAGACCTAAGTTTGGTCTAATTGGTGTAAAGTATGATTTGGGTTAAATGTACTTTGTTGTGTTTGTCGGAATTACCATCCGTAGTGGTAATTGGTGAAGTCCACTTTAGGTGTCTAAATGGGCGGATTGTGGAGGTAGGTATAAACCCTTGGTTAAGGGTGTTGGCGTCGAATTCTCTTGTAGAGAATGTATGTTGATTATGTGTATACCTATATGCGTATTATAGGTAAAGGTTTGCTCGGTGGCGTTTGGAGGTGATTTATATACATGACTTGTGCAGGCATTCCAAGGTGAGTGGGATATTTATGCATGTATGTATATAGTATATTTATTTGTATGCTATGGAATGACCCACGGAGCCGGGAGTGACATAGTGTGTGCGAGTGTGCTATGATGTGAACCACGGAGCTGGTAGCATCATGGTGCATGTGTTGTGATGTGAACCACGGAGCTGGTAGCATCAAAGTGTGAACCACGAAGCCGGTAGCACTATAAAATGAGATGTGAACCACGGAGCCGGTAGCATCAAAGTGTGAACCACGGAGCCGGTAGCATTATAAAATGAGGTGTGAACCACGGAGCCGGTAACACCGAAGTGTGAACCACGGAGCCGGTAGCACTATAAAAGAGTATGACTCGAATGTGTAGTGACGTGAACCATGGATCTGGTAGCGTCATAGCATTACGTATGGTGTGAACCACAGAGCGGTAGCACCATGACGTGTGTATGGTTAACCATATAGTATGTGTATGTATTGTTGTGTAGCATATTATATTTTGGAGTATATGCTATTGTTTATGCTAGTTGCAGTAATGGAGGTTATTAGCTTTATACTTGGAGTTCGTATGCTAATATTATATTGCTAGCATGTTTGCGGTATGTGTGTAGGTGGTTGCAAGTAGGTACATTATATATGCATGTGTATACTTATTGCACTCACTAAGCGTTACCTTACCCCTCTCGTTGTTTACCTTTTTATAGGTATCGTGATTGTAAGGCTAGCAAGTCATTAGACTAGATTTGTAGGAGTGCTTGGGCTCGATGGGGTAGCTTTGGGAGATTTGGACGCGGATTAGGGATTTGGTAGTCCCCGGGATTATGCTCTTGGTATTGGGTTGGGTTATCGAGTATTAACCCGTGTTTTGTGTGATTGGGTCATTATTATAAATGATTTTGTAATGTGTCATTTGTGTACCAAGAGTTATATTAAGTTGTTAAACGTAACGTTAAGATATTATGTTTTAGGTTAAAACAGAGTTAAAAATGTTATGTATTATTAACGGGATATTGGGACCTAACATATATTTATAAAAAAAAAGAAATGTGCTTTGTTTTTGGTAAACGGATTTGGGGTTGTTACAAGGGCTATCAGAGCATAGTCCAAGGGAATTAGGAGACCTTGGAATAGGTGCCTAGTCTTAGACTTATTGACGGTTGTGCGTTATTTGCGGAACGTGTAGGTTGACTTGTTGTTGTGGTGTACTTGTGTACATTTATTATTATATTGTATATAGGAGTATATATATATATAGGTATCTAATTGTGCGGTGTCCTAGGGACGAATCTATTTGAGATATTAGAGTATTTTGACGATTTTGAGTGATCAATTTCATAGTAAGGACTTTAGTCATTCGGGTACTAGGAGTTATCGCGTGTTATCTTGTGTGAATGTTGCGTCAGTTTGGGTAAAGTACTTTGCGTGACCATGTGAAAATGGTAAGGTACACATTTGTAATAGTGACAGAACACCATTATTATGAACGTGTATCTTGACACCAAGCATGACATGACGAGTACCGAGCGGAGGAAACGTGGCATGGTTGGGGTAGGATCGGGACGAGCTAGAAATCTTTTATTGGCTCCTAGGATATAGTGGTCTCGGTTGATGTGCTTGTTGTCACATCGGGTTCTTTGTGAGTCAGGAAGTGTTACGGTGGATTCGGTTAGTTAAGTGAGTGAGCCAACTCACGAGTTTGGTGCGTGCTTAGTCACACTAAGTAGTGGGTGCACTATTGAGATGGTCATTAGTTGTAGTTACTCATCGTAACTAGGATGACCGATTAGTGAGTGTGTGTGCGACGAGGACTTAAATTCTGTAATGGGATGCGACAAGTCTAATGATCGTGGTATTGGGTTACACTCAATAGAGTGTGTGGTTAGAAAATCGTGTCATGATTCTAGTGTGAGCCGCCTTAGAATTGGTGAATCGGGGAGTCTTCGGGTCGTTAAACTCATGAGAGTGGGACCCATATGACAATAGTTGCGTTAGTGTGGTGTGGATTATTGGGGAACATTCCTAACGGAATATCCCATGTAGTTGTGGTTGTGCCGATGTGCAGAAGGGTGTAAGACTTGGTGTTTCCAAGCATCTCTTTAGTGTTAGATGAAAGGTTTCGTGAGGCTATATCGTTTGGCCTTGTAGAAATTGCGGATAGCGTGTGATCGCTAGGAACTTTTGATAAGACAATAAACCGTAAGTGCCTCTTTATACCTGCCAAAAGAAATATTCAACTTCCGTTGTGGTGTGATCACTTTGTGCTTACGGTTCCCATGAGATACCCTTGGAAGCAGCGGAGATTACAATAGTGATTGATGGGTGATAGTAATTCGGCGGTTGCGAAAGTCAAAGTTTAAGAGCATTGCAGAAATACTTCTTATGAAGTGAGGGATGAGCGAATCTTGTTGCTCTTAAGTGATAGACGGGTAAGGATGACCGGTGAGTAGGTGATGGACTTATTGGTCAATTAGGTCGAAGGTTATGATGAAACGTTGATATTGCGGTCGATGCAATTATTGTGTTGAATTGGTCACTTTTCTCCATGAGAGTGAGCAATTGTTGATAAAGGTTCGTTGCGTAGGAGGTCAGGTGATCTCGATTGAGATGCACGACTAATTAAGCGGAGTGGCATATGCATATTGTGACGACCCGAGAATTTTCGACCAAATTTAAACTTAAACTTTATATGATTTCGACACGATAAACAAAATCTGTAATGTTGAGTCTTGAAAATTTTGAACTGTTTCATATATTCAATTGACCTTCGACCATTCCCAACGATTCACGAACAACTATTTGTAAATAGATATGTACATATTTAATTATATATATATATATATATATATATATATATATATATATATATATATATTAATTTAAAATGTTATATAATTCAATTAATGGAATTTACAATGTAAGATAAAATTAAATACAATATTATAATAATTATTATTTAAAACATAACTATATATAAATAAAGTATATTAAAAATAAATATTAAATGATTGTAATACTCGTTGGACGTTTCGATTATTAATTAGAGAAGTTTAATTCGAACTTATGTAATTTTAAAATAAACGGCGATCCGAAAATGAGTTCTATAAATTTTAGGCTTATTAAAAATGTATTTAGGAACTATTTGTTAAGTTTTAACATTATTAATATTTTATCCAGAATTGAGAGGGACAATTGATGTAATTTTTATTTAACAAATTTAGGATCAAATTTTTATACCATAATGACCAAAATAAATAAATATAGTTAATCTAAAAAGTTGGGATTTTTCCGAAGATTTTTATCCGCCACTAATTAAACACGAAATCCAGCCCGTGAAAGGAATAGTAGACGACGACTAAGAATTTACACGTTTATTATTATTATTATTATATTGTTAATATTATTATATATTTCTGTTGGTAGTACATATCCGTGAATTGATTTATGAAACTGAGTATTACTGTGTTACCTTTTGCCATATTATCAATTATGCTATTCGTCACTGTGTGTTATAGAATTGTAAATAAATAAATACTGTGCCTAATTGAAAGTTAATTGGTTACTATTATTGTTTTAAACTGGCATCTATCACTACCTCTATCTATCATTATCTCTTAACTATATATATACATATTCATATGCACTGATATATACACATAAGTGTAGAGATATTACACCATCACCTTACATCTCTTCTTTAACCCATCGTGAGCTACACCTTCATCTCACTATCTCTCTTTCTTATTTCTTCTCACCATAACCGCCACTTGCCATTTTGTTCTCGAATCATTGCAACTGTTGTATTTTGAACACCCTCTAAACCCACGTAAGGTATCTTCTCCTTCGAACCAAGAACACTACTTAAACTTAATATTATTCATTGTTTTAATTGTTTCATGTTTGACGAAGACATCACCATTGACAACTAACACCAAGCTAGAACTAAACAAAGAAACCCACCATCCATCTATCTCTAGCTTTAAAGTAGAAACCCACTTAACCAAATCTATAATTTGTTTCTACGTAAACTTCAGTTCTACTTATGGCATGGCTAATATGTTCCTTCATACCATTAACAACCACCAATTCACTACAGCTAATCAATGAAAACAACACCACAAAGCATGCTGCTACTTGACTCTTTGTTGCTACAGCCTGCTGCTACTATTTTGTACTTGTTGCAAGTTAAATCCAACGTACAACCGTCATCACCTTCCTAACCTACATAAAAACCGAACAATATTTTTTCTGCTACTGTTTATCAAAGACAAAGCACTAGTAAGTCGATTACTTGACGATGTTATTGCTTCGTAATTATTGCTGTTACTATGTAATATCTATAGCACCTAAAAACCATCAATCGAACACCACCATCTTAGTATTTTTTTTATCACTGCACTGCTACAACTTCTTTTGTTTTCCAGTCAAGGATCATCAACCATTACCCATTAAAATACTTACAACCTACAAAACACCACCACTAAATAATCGACACCCTACATCGCCTGTTTCACTCAATCATACTACTACATATTTTTTTTTCTAACTGTTTCCTGTTACAACAACGATTTAATTCATTAAA
Source organism: Rutidosis leptorrhynchoides (assembly GCF_046630445.1). NCBI lineage: Eukaryota > Viridiplantae > Streptophyta > Magnoliopsida > Asterales > Asteraceae > Rutidosis > Rutidosis leptorrhynchoides. Next base: position 126,212,362 of record NC_092342.1, on the reverse strand, counting down.
TAATGTTGAGGAATCAAGCTTTTGTTGTGTCTACTTTATTTTTTTTTTCTTGTGGCCGACATTTGATAAAGCCAACCACTCCACTTGAGTTATAATTGATGGAATCATAAGATTGTGGTGGGATCATAATAAGAAAACAAATTTGGACATATAGGATTGGTGAGCTGGACTTTTTTTTAATTTAAGCTGCAAACATCAATTCTTTTATACTTGGGCCGCTAACTCCTCAAACCCTTGAACCACTTGGTATCTTAAAGTTGATTTGATAAAAAGGACTAGGGCGAGTAGAATTTATGATAATGATGATGATAAACGATGATATGAATATATGATGATGATGTTGATAAACTATGGTGATGAACCGTAGCTGCTGTTACGGTTATTATTATTTTTTTCTCTTCCGAAACCATCAAACAAAAACCCATTATTGCTGCTTCATTTTCTATTTTCTCGCAGTCCAAAAATCAAACCGAACTCAGACTATTAAACCTAATTGGGTTTGTACAAATGTGTGGCTATTGGAACTGCAGTTGGGCCGCGTATTGTTAATGGACTGTGTAATTTGTTTATTCTGTTGGGCCAACCCAATTTCTGGTTCTTGCAAAATGCCACGTACGTGATTGTGTGATCAGAACATGAATTGGAATACGTGATTAGATGAAAGAAATTGGAATTGTAGTCTAAACAGAAAAGTAGTTATGGAGGAGTGGTTAGGAGTATTGCGGTTAAGCAAGAGGTCGTGGGTTCGAGCCCGGTTTTGGGCAATTCTTTTTAGAATGGCTTTTAAAGGGTATACATTTCATTTTTATTATTATTATTATTATGTTTATTATAAGTATTATTATTATTATTATCTAAACTACAATTTTTTTTTAAATAAAGTTATCATTTTTGTTAATATTTTTAATATTATCATTTTATTATTATTATTATTATTATTATTATTATTATTATTATTATTATTATTATTATTATTATTATTATTATTATTATTATTATTATTATATTTTTACTAACAATATTTTTATTATCTTTATTTTGATTACCATTAATAATATTATTATTATCATGATTATTATTATTGTAATTATTTTTATTATTAAAACTTATTATTATTATTATAAGCTAATACAATTTTTTTTATTAATATTAATTTACCAAATAACAATTATTTACATAAAATCCTATTTAATACATATAACATATAATTTACTAAAATATATTTACTAAAATAACAAATATATCACTAATATAAAACTTCGTTCAATTTCAATTATATGTGTTAATATAAATATAAATGATATAGGTTCGTGAGTTCGAGGTTAAACTTACTCTTGTTAAATGACGTCATATGTATTTTTACTACAAAATACAGTATGGTGAGCTTCATTAATCCCTTTTTATATGCTTTTGCAATATATATATTTTTGGGACTAAGGATACATGTTTTACGAAATAGACACAAGTAATCGAAACTACATTATATGGTTGAATGATCGAAATTGAATATGCCCCTTTTTATTAAGTCTGGTAATCTAAGAATTAGGGAACAGACACCCTAATTGACGCGAACTCTAAAGATAGATCTATCGGGCCCAACAAGCCCCATCCAAAGTACCGGATGCTTTAGTACTTCGAAATTTATATCATGTCCGAAGGAGGATCCCGGAATGATGGGGATATTCTTATATGCATATTGTGAATGTCGGTTACCAGTTTTTCAATCCATATGAATGATATTTTTGTCTCTATGCATGGGACGTATGTTTATGAGAAATGGAAATATGAAAATCTTGTGGTCTATTAAAATGATGGAAATGATTATTTATATTAAACTAATGAACTCACCAACCTTTTGGTTGACACTTTAAAGCATGTTTATTCTCAGGTACGAAAGAAATCTTCCGCTGTGCATTTGCTCATTTTAGGAATATTACTTGGAGTCATTAATGGCATATTTCAAAAGACGTTGCATTCGAGTCATTGAGTTCATGAAGATTATCATTAAGTCAATTATAGTTAGACATATTATGAAATGGTATGCATGCCGTCAACTTTCGATGTAATGAAAGATTGTCTTTTCAAAAACGAATACAATATTTGTAAAATGTATCATATAGAGGTCAAGTACCTCGCGATGTAATCAACTATTGTGAATCGTTTATAATCGTTATGGACTTCGTCCGGATGGATTAGGACGGGTCTTCACAGTTGGTATTAGAGCGGTGGTCTTAGTGAACCGGGTCTGCATTAGTGTGTCTAACTGATAAGTCGTTAGGATGCATTAGTGAGTCTGGACTTCGACCGTGTCTGCATGTCAAAAGTTTTGCTTATCATTTTTGTCAGAAATCATTTGTTTATCATCCTTCGTAAATTACCTGCTTACTATTCTTAGTCTAGACACATCTTATTGCATTGACTGCATGAATAGTGTATAGACAAAATTCATATCTTAGCGTATCTGCTAATTCATACCTTAGCGTATCTGTTATTGTTATCTTTACCTGACAGCTTCCGTAGATTCCTCCGTAACTTATGAGATTTTAGTATTACATATGCGTATGTAAATTATGTATTGCAGGATACTAATCTACATCCTATAATCTATTTCTTATCAAAAATCCTTCATCTGAGCGTACGAGATGAATCCTTCAACTAGTTCGAGTCCCTCGGATTCCGACAGCTATTCCGATAGTTATTCCGACAGTTATTCCGAATGGATAGTCATCTAAGCTCTGGAAGCAACGTCAGCAGAATGAATCAACCAATCATCCATCCCCAATTCATCTGATGGATTCGTAGTCGACTTAATCAATGGAGACGCGCAGAAGGCGATCCCTTCCACTAACCGAATTCACCTTTTGGCGAAGAACCTGAAGCACTTACCGGCGAACCTGTTCGTAACACTATTTTCACCCTCACTTCTCGAATATCTCACCATGACTATATCATAACTCAGATTCTAAACCTTATTCATCCGCTCGTTCCGACCGACAATCATCCCGGAGTAATACAGGAAGTCAATGAACTTCGCGCTCTAGTAATCAATTTGGAGAATATGGTGCAAAACGTACCAGCTTCAGCAACATCACCAGCACCAACATCAATACCAGTACCACCAACAACTCAAGTTCACATCATACACCTCAACATCTAATTATGTACCTCGAGCATAATCATCAATCTGCGAATCGTTCTACATCATTTATCTTCGTTCGACATGACGATTATGTAATCTTCAATGTTTTAGAGATTATATATTCTAGTTCTAACGGTAAATCAAATGAGATTAATATTATATTAACTCATTAAATCTATGATTACATCTGAAGAAAATATATCTGTAAGTATATTTTCATAAAGATTGTAATTAAAAATTCTTTCGTATAAACTTTTAATGGTGAAAATATTTTAACGGGTAGGTAATACCCGAGGAAATATTTAACTTTCATATTAACATGTTATACTGTACATTCTTCAAATCCGATTCAACAGTCATTTAATATCCTATTTACATCCACCGATGCATGTATCCGTTCACCACAGAATAACCATTTTCATTCAAAATTCATATTGGATTTTGACCTATCAGAATCCAACAAGTAGCATAATGAAGAAAAACATTTGACAAAATAAAAGTTGTTAGAAACAAATGATTTAACTAATTGAAATTTTGTTAAGAATCCACGCTAACTGTTCCTAGCTAACTGTTCCTAGCTAACTGATTACATTTTAGTTTTCGCAGTTTATTTATCGCAATTTAATTATCGCAATTTTATTTATCGTTATTTAATTTCTGTTATTTACTTTACGCATTTAATTTATCGTCATTTAATTTCTGTTATTTATTTTACGCACTTTAAATATCGGAACACGTATACAAGGTTTTGACATATCATATCGACGCATCTATATATATTATTTGGAATCACCATAGACACTCTATATGCAGTAATGATCGAGTTCTCTATACAGGGTTGAGGTTGATTCTATAATGATATATATACTTTGAGTTGTGATCGAGTCTGAGACGTATACGGGTCACGATACGTATTAATTAATTCGAATATTATATATTAAACTATATATGAATGATTGGACTGTTAACTGTGGACTATCGACTGTGGACGAATAATATTGGACAATTAAAATGAATTAAAATACTGATTATAACATATGAAACTAAATAATTCTTCAAGTTTGCCACTTGATTTCATTTTTAAACCTCATTTGTATCTTGACGATTACAATCTGCGTTCAAACCTTTCATGATTCTTGAAGACACCTCAATCAAGAGAATAAACCAACCACACTTCATCTACAGAAGAAAAGATTGATGCATAAAGTTATGTACCTGAAAACACTCAAAAATTGAGTAAACGTTTAACACATATCAGTGCTAGCTCCTTTGGCGTTGTTATTACCAAAAAATAACATTTCAATTCTTTTCAAATTAGTCAATTTTGTCACAGCTCCAACAAGTCAACTTCGACTTTTCATTCTAAACAACCTTATTATAACCTTGATATATATGCGTGCTCTTTTATTGTTACCGGGAAACCTTTTATATTCCATCATATTACCAGCAGACGTACCAGCAACCTCGTTGCTCCTTGGTTTAAATCTCTCCGACAAATCACTATATTTATCTATTGAAGTCTCATCATGTAATCATCCGCATCTTGTAACGAGAACTGACATACTAATTACCGGGAATCAGCAATCAGTACTTTGAAAACTCACAGCATATCTACATCAACAGTTATATGTATAACATTCATCTCTTAGAATTATGATCTTTCATCAAAAATTCTGAAAAGCACTCAGTCTACAAATCAATACTCTGAATATTGAAAAAGCTGAATGAAGCAACAGAAACCGTAGACAACCGTAAATGAACTTAATCATCGAAAGTTGTTGATAAAGAATAGTATGTTGGAAAAGCTCAGAAAAGTTGGAACTGGAAAATAAATTTAGCTAACCATGAAGGAGACTCTGAACAAATCACAAGGACTAAACTTGTACATAAAGAATCCTGATGATTCTGTATCTGATGAAATCTTTAGCGAACGCCTTACTTCTGAATCTAAACCCTTACGGATAAATCTTCTCTATCATCCTTCGATATTAGAAATTCCAAGATATTATCGTATCTTTCAGTATAAATATCCTCAATATTTCTGAAGATATCTTTATAAATATTCTCGTCCGATATTAATTATCTCTTCGTGCTATCAGTGTTACATCATATAGAAACTGTTAGTTTCTGTATTCTGTAAACTTTCGAGCTTAAAATATGAATGTTATTGAAGTAATGTTGGGAACTGATGCATGAGTTAGTATAATATAATGACACTTGATCAACGTGACTATATTACAGTAATTCATGTTGAGTTTCTAAATGGGACATGATGATTCACAGATTATAACGTCATCATGTGCCATGTTACACGACTCTTACATTTTATCTGATATATAAACATATCAAGAACATATTTTCTTGATAGTTCTATCTTTCCCGGATATTCTGGTAATTTGACGAATCAAGATCGTGCTATTATCATTTCTTTCTTAGAACATTAACTATGTTCATTTTGAAATTCATACCTATGAATTATGGACCATTTCTCGCTTTACTATAGGTCGAGAGGATAATAAAAAGGCAAAGAGATCCAAAATATAAGAGAAAATATAAAGCCCAATGACAACACCAAAATTACAAACCGTGGATATCAGTACGTATAGCAATATAAAGACACGGGAGGATTATAAATACAATAATCCCTAGAGCATAATAGAAATAAACAGATTCTTCAGGTGGGAGTTGGAAAAGAAGAAAGATCATTGCGATAGTTAGAATAAGAACAAGGATTAGAACAGTGTTAAGCATTTTCATAAATATTTTGAATTTGGGAATTGAGTATAGAAGTGGTGAAAACTAATGGAACAGGAAAGGTAAATTTATAATGAAAATATCAGACGTAGTGATCGGGACAGATCATCGCATTTAATTAAAAAGATCCTAATTTCCATATTCGCCGAAGAATCAGATCTTATAGATTTCCAAAGATTTTCTTTTAAATTCCTTAAATTCTGGAAATCCACCGTGACTACGTCAAAAATTGAATCTCTAACTCAATCTTTTGTGACAGCTTCACTCGTACGCTTTACATAATCAAATCATTTTGTCTATATTAATCAATAATGATAAAACTCTGTCTATCGACTCATATTCGTAAAAAAAACATTTTTTATGTTATCCATGACTACCTCACTTAAATTTCGGGACGAAATTTCTTTAACGGGTAGGTACTGTGACGACCCGAGAATTTCCGACCAAATTTAAACTTAAACTTTATATGATTTCGACACGATAAGCAAAATCTGTAATGTTGAGTCTTGAAAATTTTGAACTGTTTCATATATTCAATTGACCTTCGACCATTCCCAACGATTCACGAACAACTATTTGTAAATAGATATGTACATATTTAATTATATATATATATATATATATATATATATATATATATATATATATATATATATTAATTTGAAATGTTATATAATTCAATTATTGGAATTTACAATGTAAGATAAAATAAAATACAATATTATAATAATTATTATTTAAAACATAACTATATATAAATAAAGTATATTAAAAATAAATATTAAATGATTGTAATACTCGTTGGACGTTTCGATTATTAATTAGAGAAGTTTAATTCGAACTTATGTAATTTTAAAATAAACGGCGATCCGAAAATGAGTTCTATAAATTTTAGGCTTATTAAAAATGTATTTAGGAACTATTTGTTAAGTTTTAACATTATTAATATTTTATCCAGAATTGAGAGGGACAATTGATGTAATTTTTATTTAACAAATTTAGGATCAAATTTTTATACCATAATGACCAAAATAAATAAATATAGTTAATCTAAAAAGTTGGGATTTTTCCGAAGATTTTTATCCGCCACTAATTAAACACGAAATCCAGCCCGTGAAAGGAATAGTAGACGACGACTAAGAATTTACACGTTTATTATTATTATTATTATTATATTGTTAATATTATTATATATTTCTGTTGGTAGTACATATCCGTGAATTGATTTATGAAACTGAGTATTACTGTGTTACCTTTTGCCATATTATCAATTATGCTATTCGTCACTGTGTGTTATAGAATTGTAAATAAATAAATACTGTGCCTAATTGAAAGTTAATTGGTTACTATTATTGTTTTAAACTGGCATCTATCACTACCTCTATCTATCATTATCTCTTAACTATATATATACATATTCATATGCACTGATATATACACATAAGTGTAGAGATATTACACCATCACCTTACATCTCTTCTTTAACCCATCATGAGCTACACCTTCATCTCACTATCTCTCTTTCTTATTTCTTCTCACAATAACCGCCACTTGCCATTTTGTTCTCGAATCATTGCAACTGTTGTATTTTGAACACCCTCTAAACCCACGTAAGGTATCTTCTCCTTCGAACCAAGAACACCACTTAAACTTAATATTATTCATTATTTTAATTGTTTCATGTTTGACGAAGACATCACCATTGACAACCAACACCAAGCTAGAACTAAACAAAGAAACCCACCATCCATCTATCTCTAGCTTTAAAGTAGAAACCCACTTAACCAAATCTATAATTTGTTTCTACGTAAACTTCAGTTCTACTTATGGCATGGCTAATATGTTCCTTCATACCATTAACAACCACCAATTCACTACAGCTAATCAATGAAAACAACACCACAAAGCATGCTGCTACTTGACTCTTTGTTGCTACAGCCTGCTGCTACTATTTTGTACTTGTTGCAAGTTAAATCCAACGTACAACCGTCATCACCTTCCTAACCTACATAAAAACCGAACCATATTTTTTCTGCTACTGTTTATCAAAGACAAAGCACTAGTAAGTCGATTACTTGACGATGTTATTGCTTCGTAATTATTGCTGTTACTATGTAATATCTATAGCACCTAAAAACCATCAATCGAACACCACCATCTTAGTATTTTTTTTTATCACTGCACTGCTACAACTTCTTTTGTTTTCCAGTCAAGGATCATCAACCATTACCTATTAAAATACTTACAACCTACAAAACACCACCACTAAATAATCGACACCCTACATCGCCTGTTTCACTCAATCATACTACTACATATTTTTTTCTAACTGTTTCCTGTTACAACAACGATTTAATTCATTAAATAATGTTGAGGAATCAAGCTTTTGTTGTGTCTACTTTATTATTTTTTTCTTGTGGCCGACATTTGATAAAGCCAACCACTCCACTTGAGTTATAATTGATGGAATGATAAGATTGTGGTGGGATCATAATAAGAAAACAAATTTGGGCATATAGGATTGGTGAGCTGGACTTTTTTTTAATTTAAGCTGCAAACATCAATTCTTTTATACTTGGGCCGCTAACTCCTCAAACCCTTGAACCACTTGGTATCTTAAAGTTGATTTGATAAAAAGGACTAGGGCGAGTAGAATTTATGATAATGATGATGATAAACGATGATATGAATATATGATGATGATGTTGATAAACTATGGTGATGAACCGTAGCTGCTGTTACGGTTATTATTATTTTTTTTCTCTTCCGAAACCATCAAACAAAAACCCATTATTGCTGCTTCATTTTCTATTTTCTCGCAGTCCAAAAATCAAACCGAACTCAGACTATTAAACCTAATTGGGTTTGTACAAATGTGTGGCTATTGGAACTGCAGTTGGGCCGCGTATTGTTAATGGACTGTGTAATTTGTTTATTCTGTTGGGCCAACCCAATTTCTGGTTCTTGCAAAATGCCACGTACGTGATTGTGTGATCAGAACATGAATTGGAATACGGGATTAGATGAAAGAAATTGGAATTGTAGTCTAAACAGAAAAGTAGTTATGGAGGAATGTTTAGGAGTATTGCAGTTAAGCAAGAGGTCGTGGGTTCGAGCCCGGTTTTGGGCAATTCTTTTTAGAATGGCTTTTAAAGGGTATACATTTCATTATTATTATTATTATTATTATTATTATTATTATTATTATTATTATTATTATTATTATTATTATTATTATTATTATGTTTATTATAAGTATTATTATTATTATTATCTAAACTACCATTTTTTTTAAATAAAATTATCATTTTTGTTAATATTTTTAATATTATCATTTTATTATTATTATTATTATTATTATTATTATTATTATTATTATTATTATTATTATTATTATTATTATTATTATTATTATTATTATTATTATTATTATTATTATTATTATTATTATTATTATTATTATTATTATTATTATTATTATATTTTTACTAACAATATTTTTATTATCATTATTTTGATTACCATTAATAATATTATTATTATCATGATTATTATTATTGTAATTATTTTTATTATTAAAACTTATTATTATTATTATAAGCTAATACAAATTTTTTTATTAATATTAATTTACCAAATAACAATTAGTTACATAAAATCCTATTTAATACATATAACATATAATTTACTAAAATATATTTACTAAAATAACAAATATATCACTAATATAAAACTTCGTTCGATTTCAATTATATGTGTTAATATAAATATAAATGATATAGGTTCGTGAATTCGAGGTCAACCCTACTCTTGTTAAATGACGTCATATGTATTTTTACTACACAATACAGTATGGTGAGCTTCATTAATCCCTTTTTAAATGCTTTTGCAATATATATATTTTTGGGACTGAGGATACATGCGCTGCTTTTATAAATGTTTTACGAAATAGACACAAGTAATCGAAACTACATTATATGGTTGAATGATCGAAATTGAATATGCCCCTTTTTATTAAGTCTGGTAATCTAAGAATTAGGGAACAGACACCCTAATTGACGCGAACTCTAAAGATAGATCTATCGGGCCCAACAAGCCCCATCCAAAGTACCGGATACTTTAGTACTTCGAAATTTATATCATGTCCGAAGGAGGATCCCGGAATGATGGGGATATTCTTATATGCATATTGTGAATGTCGGTTACCAGGTGTTCAATCCATATGAATGATATTTTTGTCTCTATGCATGGGACGTATGTTTATGAGAAATGGAAATATGAAAATCTTGTGGTCTATTAAAATGATGGAAATGATTATTTATGTTAAACTAATGAACTCACCAACCTTTTGGTTGACACTTTAAAGCATGTTTATTCTCAGGTACGAAAGAAATCTTCCGCTGTGCATTTGCTCATTTTAGGAATATTACTTGGAGTCATTCATGGCATATTTCAAAAGAAGTTGCATTCGAGTCATTGAGTTCATGAAGATTATCATTAAGTCAATTATAGTTAGACATATTATGAAATGGTATGCATGCCGTCAACTTTCGATGTAATGAAAGATTGTCTTTTCAAAAACGAATACAATATTTGTAAAATGTATCATATAGAGGTCAAGTACCTCGCGATGTAATCAACTGTTGTGAATCATTTATAATCGTTATGGACTTCGTCCGGATGGATTAGGACGGGTCTTCACACATATGCTTAGAGGCGTATGTAAGACTTGGGTGGAGTTCGCTTGCGAACAATGAAGGAATGTTAGTTGTGATTGTGGTATGAAGGTGCGATGTCGTTGCTTGTACGACGTCTCAAGTGGTTGTGTATGATGACCCTGAGGGCCTAAGGAGAATTTGCGGTGATTTGGTGTGTATGATCAACGATGAGAATGGTCATGTGTGTCGTGGAATGACAATTCCGCGAGATGTTATCATCTTGGCGGTGAGAATGTGAAGTTGAATCCTAAGTGGGGGAGTTTTTACTGCCGCCCGAGGAAACTCCGGTGGTGTTATGTATAGTGAAGTGTCAGAGTGTACCGTGCTAAGCCTCAATAGGTATTCGGAGTTCCTAACGAGGAAGAGTGACGGGTTGTTGATGTCGACTCGAGATCGTGCATTACAATTGTGAATTACATTTCCGGAGTGTTATGTGTGAAGATTGTGATGATGGGATCGAAGGAAGTATATGTCTTCTTGTGTAAGGTAGTCGTGTAGTACCAAAGTGCGGTATGAGACCAAATGTGAAGTTTGAGATCTCGGAGTAAGAGAGTGAAGCTGTCATTGCTGGTGCTCTCGTAGTGAAAATCTGGATCGTCGTGAAACTTGGACAGTATTATTGAATGGGACCGAGTTCGGTATTATAGTGTTTGTTGTATTTTCCCTGCCGGGAAACATCATCGTAGAAGTTGTCAGTGGATTATTCCACTTTATGGATGATTTTGAGGCGGGGAGTGCCAGTTCAGGTTGTCTCACATAGAGACACGCGGTTGTTGTTTATTTGCGAGAGTGTGTTCCCTAGTGATGTGACCCGTTAGTTGCATTAAAATGTTGAGACTATCCTTAGCGGACGGTCTAGGTAGGAGGATTCACCCTGCATGGGTGAATATTTTTGTGGGTCGCGTGACGAATTGCGAATTGTTGTGATGATAATTCGCTGTTGACGGGATTCTAGTACGTGAATAGTTTCCATGCTAGTACTAGGAAGCCGTTGTGTTTGGATGTGTTGTAGGGTTTAAAGGAGAAACCCTGTATCGAATGTTGACGTTTTGCCTAGTTCGTGGTGTATTAATGTCGCCCTGGATTAATTCAGAGACTGATGTGAAGCGACCCGTCCTAATCCATAAGGACGAATACAATAACATATGGTTACATTGCGAGGTATTTGACCTCTATATGATATATCTTACAAATATTGCATTCGTTTTAAAAGACAAACTTTCATTTCATCGAACGTTGACAGGCATACATACCATTTCAGAATATCCAAACTATGAATGACCTAATCTGTCATTTACTTAATAATAATCTTTATTGAACTCAACGACTTGAAAGCAACGTCTTTTGAAATATGCCATGAATGACTCCAAGTAATATCTTTAAAATGAGCGAATGCACAGCGGAAGATTTCTTTAATACCTGAGAATAAACATGCTTTCAAGTGTCAACCAAAAGGTTGGTGAGTTCATTAGTTTATCATAATCATTCATTTTCATCATTTTAATAGACCACAAGATTTTCAGATATTTAATTGTACACGTAACCCGAGTACAAAATAATACGCGTAATCCGCGAATTAAAAATCATTCATATGGTGAACACCTGGTAATCGACATTAACAAAACGCGTCTAGAATATCCCCATCATTCCGGGACTCTCATCGGACATGATAAAATCGAAGTACTAAAGCATCCGTAACCCGGATGGGGTTTCTTAGGCCCAATAGATCTATCTTTAGGATTCACGTCAATTAGGGTGTCAGTTCACTAATTCTTAGATTACCAAACTAAAAAGGGTGATATTCGATTCGATAATCCAAAAATAGAATGTAGTTTCGATTACTTGTGTCTATTTCGTAAAACATTTATAAAAGCAGCGCATGTATTCTCAGTCCCAAAAATATATATTGCAAAAGCATTTAAAAAGGGAGCAAATGAAACTCACGATACTGTATTTTGTAGTAAAAATATATATGACGACATTGAACAAATGCAAGGTTGGCCTCGGATTCACGAACCTATAATAAGTATATATATTCATATATTGGTCAATATCTGTCTAACAATTTAGGTCAGGTCATAGTGTATCACAATCCTAACGCTCGAGATTAACATGCAAAAGTCAACAAAAGTCAATTTGACCCAAAATGATTTAAAAAATCTATACATGTTTATTACGTAACTTAAATAGTCATTTTTTATATTTAAATATATTTATCAGGTTTGATTAATGTAAATAATAAAAGTCATTTATAAAAATATATATATGATAAAAATATACTTTTATATATCTTAAGTAATAAAATTTATAAAGTTCACTTAATATCATAAAAATATAGTGGTATATATTATTAATATAATTATATTATGCGTGGTAAAAATATCTTTGTATTACATATTTATTTGATAAAATAATATTGATAATAATAATAAAAGTTTTATTATTTTGTAATAATAATAATTATTATTATTCTACAAATAATAATGATATTTATATTTACTAATGATGATGATAATTCTAAACATAACGATACTTTTTATTAATAACTTTAATAATAATAATAATAATTCTATTCAAAATAATAATTTTTAATAATAATAATACTAAAATGATAATAATAATGATATTTCTATTAAAAATGATAATTTTAATAAAATGATAGTTTTAATATTATTGATACTTTTAATAATAATAATAATAATGAAAACGATATTTTTATCAATATATTATAATATTTTAATTTCATCATGATACATATACTCTTTATTTCCTAATCGATTTGTTTAATAGCTTTTAGTCCTCTTTTATATCGCATTCATAATAATGATAGTAATAATAATAATTAGATGATACTAATATTAGTTTTAGTGATAATAATATTAATAATAATAAATATAATAATAATATTAATGATAATACTAAATATTATAGTAATAATAATAATAATAATAATAATAATAATAATAATAATAATAATAATAATAATAATAATAATAATAATATTAATAACGATAATATTAATAACAATCTTAATGATAATAATGATAGTAATACTAATAACATTGACATTTTTAATGATAATACTTATAACGATATTGATATTAATAATAATAATAATAATAATAATAATAATAATAATAATAATAATAATAATAATAATAATAATAATAATAATAATAATAATAATTAGATGATAATAACGACGATAGTAATAATAATCATTTTAGCAATAATACTAAAATTAATAATAATTCAGTTGACTATATCTTTTAATCCGTTCATCGAAACCACACGATTCCTAAATGAAAAGTTATTGATTTTTCGCCAGCTTTCCAATGACATGCATATCATACACCTTATCTCAGTACTATATGTATTAAATTCAGGATTCATCATGAACTATCTAATGACAATATTAAGCGTATAAGCATGCATAATTCTATATACTCGAGCACTAGTCAGGGATACACTATTAATATATAAAAGTTAAGTTATGAGTGCTTACGTATCAATATTGAGATTCAATATTGCAGGAAAGTATGTAGACGCAACGGAGATGAAAAACGCTAAGTTGACCACAAGAGCTATACCCCCGAACCACCTATAACCTCCTAAGCTATAACCCATAATTTCCTTAGCTCTATCCCACTCGAAAACTCGTTTTAAAATAACCCGATCATACCCTCGTCGCAGTATTATATGTTTAATACTAATAATAATAATAACAATACTTCTAATAATAGTATTATTACTAATAATATTAATTTTAATATTAATAATAATAATATAAATAATAAATATAATATTACAGAGGGAGTACGAATATATGTGTGTGAGAGTGAATGAATCAAAATGAAAAACGAACGAGATTTTAAAGACTTGGCCTGCTCCCCCCTTCCATGCGATCGCATGGGTTCAAGGGTGTTTGGCCATGCGATGGCATGGCCTTGGATTCCATCTCAGGTTCGATTAAAACGTGGGCGGCCATGGTTTATAATATTATATATATAATATATTTAATTTATATAATTAATTATATATAATATTATATTTACATGCATAATTAAATTGTAATTTTTGTTCCGATAAGTTATACGTTGGAAAATTGTACCTTTATCAATAATTAGCCTTAATCATCGATAGACTATACTATGTAAGGTATAACCTTTACATTTGAGTGTTGTGGTCCTTTGCTTCTATAAATCAATGTCTCGTTGGTTATCAAAATATATTATTTTAAATCAAATATTT